>NC_056731.1:1301224650-1301509650 GCF_019279795.1 Protopterus annectens
TGGGGTGTTGCAACCAACTTTAAAAGTCACAGTAGGATAGGGTCACTCTTATTTTGGCAAGGAAAAGTACATGCATGAATACATATCCACAAGTCATATGGTACACGGATTACTCGATCTAAAGACCTTAACCTGGTGTGACATGAATAGAACCTGCTGGAGGGACAGATTGTCTCTCAGAGGTTGTCATGCCTTTGGAACAGACTCCCACTTCATGTCAAACAAAGCATCTCATTGGTCGTCTTCAAATGCAATCTGGATGATTGGATGGGTAACTGTAAATTCACCCGGGGGTTCCACCTGTGTCCCTCTTGGATAGGGGCAATAGGTGCTGATCTTGGAAGTAAGGGTAGAACTTGGCTAGGTATGCAAGGGCCCTAGGGTCATTAGCCTACTAACTTCCTATGATCATATATACCTGGAAGCTACTTGCGTCAATTAGGGCAAATAAAGCCATCATTCCCATCTTTTCACAGTGTAGCAGATTAGGTACTGCTTTTTTTTTCTGTCAAGGTGGGAATCAAACTCTTTTCATTCATGACTAGAGCTACAGGGAAAACAAAATTACAAATATCATACAGAAGTTTGAATAGAGAAGGGTAGTGTATTGAAAATAAGGCAATATATGTGAATTGTTTAAACGACAAAATGGACAACTTATTTGCAAAATGGTTTAAGATTAGAATTCAATTAATACTTTAATCCAAAGTATTTGCAAACAAGCTTCATCAGACCAATTTATGACTAACAAGAACTGTAATTGAATAGAGAATATTTAATAGCATTCAAATAGTATATTTCTGTTGCATTCAGGTGAGAAATGCAGGAAGAATATTTCTACTTAGACATGATATCAAGTCAAAATCTGTAAAAGGTGTAATTACATGATGTTAAGCAATAATTGATAGTAAAAATGTTTCCTTTTGCAATAAAAGATAAATATTTTAAAGCAATCTTGCAAATATGCACAGTTGTTGCAATCGGGCAACTGTAAAAAAAATACAGTCTAATTTTTACAATCAAATAAATAGAAGGATATTGCAAAAATTATGTGTATAAGGGAATCTGTTTGAGGTGCAAGTACTACAAGTTGTACAGATTTAAAGTGTTAATTTAATGCCTAAGTTGCTTGGCTTTTAAAGGGAGCTAAGGTCATTATATCAAGTACACATGTTTGAATCCATCAGCTGATCTTTGAGTTGGAGTTGGAAATGAGGGTAGTATAACAACTGAATTCCAACTGACTGTCAGCTGTATGACACCAAAACAACAAACAAATGTTTGGCTAGGCTTAAAAATGCCCTTGGGCAGATAGCCTAGTACCTACCTATGAACCTATAATGCATTATTGATGCCTTAAAAGTAAATACACTTTATTTTACAAAGTTCATCTCATTAGTGCTTAGACCAATGGCTTCTAAGGAATTACTATTAAGAAATAAGAAAATAAATACTGTAATAAAATAAAACAGTAAAGAAAATATGTCAATTAATCAGTTATGACTTAGTTATCCATGCACATTTGTTATTTAAACCATAAGGCTTTAAAGGAGTTATACTTTAAATTAAATACTTTTCTCTGTACAATAAAAGATCCCTGATATTAAAGCTCTCCTTTTCATATATATTTCTTCCAGATCTGTAGCTTGCAACAATTTAACTCTCAAAAATTTTGCACAACTGGATAGTTTATGATTTCTGATACCTGTGTCTCACTCTCTCTTTCATATATCTATATCTATATCTATATATAGCTATATATACTGTATATCTATGTCTATTGATATATATATCTATATATATATATATATATATATATATATATATATATATATATATATATATATACACAGATATATATAGGGCTCTATCAGAAGGCTGAAAGCTCACAAGAATGAATATCAGAACACCAAATAAGGAACACTGAAAGCCCAGAAGGTCACAATCAAGCCATGGAATTCATTAATGATTGTGTAGGAACAGTGAGGCACCTACACAAAGTAAGCATGTTAGCACAATTACTAGCAGCACTAACTGAACAAGCATGCTGCTCATCATGTTTAGCAATAGTGATAGCAGCCATGGAAAGCTGCTTGCATGCAGCAGCAAACAATGTAAACCAAACAGATTGCATACAAACAGTGCTAAGATGCAACTACATGCTGCAGCCCACACATATTGATGGCAAGTACAGGGACTGAATACAGAACAAAGGTAAGTGAAATTAGGTTATAGGTACACCTAAATGTGATATTATAACCGACTAAAGTGGTAGAGGGGAACTTCTTAATGTGTATTCATATCTAGGAGACAAATGTGATGACAGTGTATAAGAAGCATTACAAACATAAACCTGCAAGATTGATGTAATGCTAAATACTGCAAATGTAAATCCTGCAGGTATGCCCATAAATAATAATGGACATGCTCTTAAAGGATGTGGATGAGGACATAAAGCTGCAGTGCAACAAAGGGAGTGTACATATGATATACAAGTTAATTAAATGGTTGACTTTAACAGGGAAAGACAGAAATGATATGATAGAATGAATGAATAGAATGCATTTGTAGCATATAAGGATGTATGTACACTGAAATGATGTCTGAAACCTGAGAACACCAATGTAATATTCATCTCTCCATGTTTAAACAAGAACAAAAGGACATTACAGCTGTAAGTCAGGTAGCTCTGAAATGGACATGTCTATCCAAAGAAATGACAGTGGCACCAATAGGACTGAGACTTATCACCTATGAGCATGTAAAAGACAGGCAAGTGTTACATAATGCATGGCAATCTAGTAAACAACAAACATAAGTGACCAATGTCAAGACAGAACAGATGACATGTTAGGAGTCCAGCGTTGAGTTTGCAGTTTTTGCAAACATATCCAACATAGTTATATTAGGCATGCTCACATGGAATTATACAGAAAAGTAACACAACAGTAATTCAACACTGGCAATGCAATAGAAAATATTGTAACAGAGGATCAATCACATCTCCTGATGGTAATCCTGTATTCCACAGAGAATATTTATGGAATCACACATCTGCCAGTAAGACTTATTGTGACAGAAACAATGGAGTATTACACACATGTCTAGAGGATGACATGCAATACACAGCATAATTATATTATGAATAGGTAATACATATGAGCAAGGAATGACCTAAGAAACAACTGCATCATGACATGTCATGTCATGTTAAAACGCATGCCCAAAAAATATCACAGAGATGCTTAACAATTAGGTGTGCCATAGGCATATGCTTATCGGTCACATAAGGAAGAACACCCCTGAAGGGCAGAAAAAAACTATCGTACCTTATAAGTGACCTACATGGTATGGCAATGTATGAAAAAGCTGGCCCATGTCTAAACCACTGTAGTCTGACAGATGTTACCAGATTTAAACCCCTGCCTGTTATACAAAGCACTCTCCAGACCCCCATATTGACTGTCTGTGCCACATCAGATAGCAATGGAGGCTGTCACAAATAACTGAACTGAATGTGCGAGTCAATACAGGAAGCATAGATATCATATGTACATTCAGAGTTACTCAGAATGCCACATATTAGCTACACGTGTAAGTGTCCGGATCTAGTACTTATGCTCGAATGCAAATATCACCGAATGGCTATTAAACGAACAAAAACCACTGAATACACAGCAGCATGAAAACACATTACATCTACTCACAAATCACCGAAAACAGCAAAATGGCAGATAAGTGCACCAAAACCCAAGTGAATCCTGTACTGCAATTACAAAACATACATCCCAATATGAAAACTTCAACACATGCTCAAAAACAAGTAGGAAACATAAATGGCAGTTTAGAAAATCTTTTTTCATGTGTTATGATTCAATAACAAAGTGTAACTAGACTGCAGGTTATATCTGCAAGAGATTTGCAATTGCTTTAACATAGCCGACAGGAGTGTACTCATCTCTATTTGTGAATATAACCTGAAATTGCTCTTGGCGATGAATCAGAGTTCTTTTCTTTGAAGTAGGCGGGCATGCAGCAGACATCCTGCAACATAATTAATACACCCTATTCTGTTCACGGCTTACAGCCTGTAGAATGCTGTATATGTCAAATAGATGTTTCCCAGCTAAACAATGAAGCCTCCTGGGCCTTGCTTCAACAGCGTTCTGGGTTCTGGGCAAGTTTAAATCATTCAACACACCGATATTCCAGAAGTGCAGAGGAAATAGTGGAGGGAATCTGATACTAGTAGTAGACCTAGTTTTAAGACATCTTGGCTTCCTTATCAAATACCACTCTTCAAAGTACTTTAACAGT
Organism: Protopterus annectens; assembly: GCF_019279795.1. NCBI lineage: Eukaryota > Metazoa > Chordata > Ceratodontiformes > Protopteridae > Protopterus > Protopterus annectens. The sequence continues at coordinate 1,301,228,968 of NC_056731.1, forward strand.
GGCTTGCCTACTGCAGGGAATTGCTCTTTTAACACAGTGAATGTTTCCATTACTTTGTCCTCTGGTAGGAACGCTAAGACTGCCAACTGCTTCACACATTGTTGGAAGTGAATGATTGAATTATATAGGGAATCAAGCCCTAGACCCTGAATCTTTCACCAAATATTTCTTTTGAAATGGAAGAAACAACCTTTGCAGACCACTCCACTTATATTGCGGTTCACTCTCTGAATGGCTGCATGCTCAAAGTCGCACAATACAAATGAGATCTGCACATTTAATTTCCGGTCAGTAAAGAACTGAAAAGTACATCTCCACATTAAATTATATGCATGTAATGACTTTTTATTCATTACGCAATACATCAGGGGTACACTCTTACTACAAGCACCGTATTTTACAACACTATGAACAGTGTATAATTGCCGACATTCTGAGCCTCTTTTGAAGTATGTGCCATCCATTAACCATATTTTGGTAATTTTCATATCATGCAAATTTGCATCTGTTGTCGGCACTAGTACTTTGATGTGATTGATTACATCTTTACAGGACTGTTTAAGAAATACTCCGTTCTTGAGTGGGACTTGGGTTATATCAAACTGAAGTAGATCTGTTTGACCACAATTTAAATCAGTTCTTCCCTTAGAACAAACACGCTTAACACTTTGCAGCATAGATTGTCTGTTTGGCAAATAGGGTGCATATTCCAGGGAAGTGGATGCTACAGCATCATCCACAATGACACATGGTGTATCTCTTGAAAGTGCTTCAGTTCCTTCTTAATACGGTATTTCTCTACTTCTTGTAGTTCTTCTGCGTGACAGTGATCAACGGAATTCACAAGCTCCTTACCACAGGTTACAGAAATTGTAATGGCTCTACCTTTGCATTTATTCATAATCTTGTACTTGCAATTCCAGTATATACGTGTTTTGGTCTTTTTCTCTAACTGGTAGACATATCCATCTAATACCAGTATTTCTCCATCTCGTTAAGACGTTTCAGTTTTGTAGACTTGACCCAGGAGACCGGGAGCTAACCTATACATATCCGCCATGTCTTTTCAGTATGTAAGTACTACTTAATAACCGATTGTTTAACATTTATAGGGTGAATGGCAATCAAACACAGAATAACCACTTTATTGCAATTTGCTGTTTTCGGTGATTTGTGAGTCGATGTAATGTGTTTTTGTGTTACTTTGTATTCGGTGTTTTGTGTTCTGTTAACAGCCGTTCGGTGATATTTGCATTCGAATATAAGTACTAGATCCCTGTGTGGACACAGACTACTGAATACACAGTAACACGAAAACACATTACTTTGACTCACAAATCACTGAAAACAGCAAATTGCAATCAAGTGGTTATCCCGTATTTGTTTGCCATTCACCCTATAAATGTTAAACAATCAGTAATTAAGTAGTACTAATGTACTGAAAAAACATGGCGGATATGTGTAGGTTAGCTCCATGTGTCCTGGAACAAGTCTACAAAACTGAAACATCTCAACGAGATGGAGAAATACTGGTATTAGATGGATATGTCTACCAGTTAGAGAAAAAGACCAAAACGCATAAATACTGGAATTGCAAGTACAAGATTACGAATAAATGCAAAGGTAGAGCCATTACAATTTCTGTAACCTGTGGTTAGGAGCTTGTGAAGTCTGTTGATCACTGTCATGCAGGTGAAGCATAAGAAGTGGAGAAATACCATATTAGGAAGGAATTGAAGCAGAGGGCAGCACTTTCAAGAGATACACCATGTGTCATTGTGGACGATGCTGTAGATTCTATATCCCTGGAATATGCACCCTATTTGCCAAACAGACGATCTATGCTGCAAAGTGTTAAGCGTGCTCGTTCTAAGGGAAGAACTGCTTTAAATTGTGGTCAACTAGATCTATTTCAGTTTGATGTAACCCAAGTCCCACTCAAGAACAGAGTATTTCTTAAACAGTCCTGTAAAGATGTAACCAATCACATCAAAGTACTAGTGCTGACAATGGACGCAAATTTGCATGATATGACAATTACCAAAATATGGTTAATGGATGGCACATACTTCTAAAGAGGCTCAGAATGTAGGCAATTATACACTATTCATTGTGTTGTAAAATAAGGTGCTTATAGTAAGAGTGTACCCCTGATGTATTGCTTAATGAATAAAAAGTCATTACATGCATATAATTTAATGTGGAGATGTATTTTTGCGTTCTTTACTGACCGGAAATTAAATGTGCAGATCTCATTTGTATTGTGTGACTTTGAGCCTGCAGCCATTCAGAGAGTGAACCACAATATAAGTGGAGTGGTCTGTAAAGGTTGCTTCTTCCATTTCAGAAGAAATATTTGGCGAAAGATTCAGGGTCTAAGGCTTGCTACCCTATATAAATCAGAAATTCACTTCCAACAATGTGTGAAGCAGTTGGCAGCCTTAGCGTTCCTACCAGAGGACAAAGAAATGGAAATGTTCATTGTGTTAAAATAGCAATTCCCTGTAGTAGGCAAGCCACTGTTAAAGTACTTTGAAGAGTGGTATTTAATAGGGAAGCCGAGATGTCTTAAAACTAGGTCTACTACTAGTATCATATTCCCTCTACTATTTCCTGTGCACTTCTGCAATATCGGTGTGTTGAATGATTTAAACTTGCTCAGAACCCAGAACACTGTTGAAGCATGGCACAGGAGGCTTCGTTGTTTAGCTGGGAAACATCTATTTGATATATACAGCATTCTACAGGCTGTAAGACATGAACAGAATAGGGTGGATGAAATAAATTGCAGGATGCCTGCTGCATGCCTGCCTACTCCAAAGAAAAGAAATATGATTCATTGCCAAGAGCAATTTCAGGTTATATTCACAAATAGAGATGAGTACACTCCTGTCGACTACGTTAAAGTAATTGCAAATCTCTTGCAGATATAACCAGCAGTCTAGTTACACTTCGTTATTGAATCATAACACATGAGAAAAGATTTTCTAAACTGCAGTTTATGTTTCTTACTTGTTTTTGAGCATGTGTGTTGACGTTTGCATATTGGGATGTGTGTTTTTTAATGCGGTAGAGGATTCACTTGGGGTTTGCTGCACTTATCTGCCGTTTTGCTTTTTTCGTTGACTTGTGAGTCGATGTAATGTTTTTTCGTGTTACTGTGTATTCAATGGTTTGTGTTCAGTTAACAGCCGCTCGGTGATAATTGCATTCCAGCATAAGCACTAGATCCATCTGTGTAGGTATGCTAGAAATGTCTATATACTTAATGCATGTGCCACAGGTAGATTCACAGCACAGCATGCCCCGATTATACATTTCCATGACATGCAATTACAACCTGTCATTTTATATCATTGTCTGACATAGAAATGGATAACAATAACTAGATACATTTTATTTTATTTTCTGTAGTGGCAGTACAGTGACATAATGTTGCACCTTTCAAGAATTGAACAACAAGCAATTTGACTCCTGTCTAATTACATCTGGATGAAGCACAAGTACCATAATGTCACTATTTCTCTGAATAAAAGCACTGTTATGTGACACATTTTTACCACTTTCAGTAAGAGCAGCCAACATCTACTTGTGTACAAAGTCAATCTGCATGACAACACTATTAACAACATGTACAGTCACAATAACACTGACACAATTTATTCTGAGCATCAATGGATGGATTTTAGGTAACTATCCAAGCTCACAAGCTAAACTTCTGTGCCTGAATTGCAAGCACCACATGACCCTGTAGTGGCACAACTGAGGCAGTACACAGATGGATGACATCATCACTGTTTATAGATTGGATGTTTATGCCAGAAAGTATCTAAAGTACACAATAATACTGTTCAGCTAGACATCATATATGTCTTTGCAGGAAAGTATACAAAGTATGAGGGTGAAAGACACACCCACAGCTATACCTCAGCATGTACACCATGTACAAAGCACACTCAAAATATGACATACTGCAAGCATGTTAGCAGTATGTAACCACTGTGTGGACAAAATATTATTCTCCCTGGTGATACTATGATTTTCTAATGCCACAAGGTGTCACTGTAATTATTTCCCATAATTAGTTAGATAGATAAAGGGGATTGTTGTTATATGACAGTAATAACTGTCACATTATTAAAGCAATGATAGAATTGAACCACCTACCTATCCACTTACAACATCTCTATAGCACATTACCAGAACCAGTACCACAGAAGAATACTGAATACAATTGTGAGAGATAGCATCTATGAAGGGATGGCATCAGAGGTATAATGCCAAGGAGATTAATCTGGTAAAAGAAATGTTTTTACAGTCAATCAGGGCTTTAAAAGATGCCATTACATATGAGTGTAAAAAATCATGACTGCATTGACAGTCACACTTACAGAAGTTAAGCACTGTTGTAGTTGAACATCTTACCTAGTTATTTACACATTATTGATAACACTGTCACACATGCAGGCACCACAGGAGAAGCCTGACCTCCAAATAACTTCAGTTCACTTGCAAAGCAATGACCTTATTAATGTGTTGAACTACCGAAGTAGGTAGACAATATCATTTTGTAATAGTGTTCTCTTTCTGGTGCCATATAAAAAAAACTGACATGCCCCCACCCCCAACATAGAAAATGTTTGCATCACTTCCTCACTAAAAATATCAAATGGCTATCTTTCATCCCATCTCATTGTTATTTTATGCATTAAAGTACAAATCTGTGGACATAGTACTGCCTAATAAAGCAGAGTTTCATTTACATACTGAATAGAAAATAGTATTAATTACATTACAAACAGTATGCCTAGCTACACCATTGTATCACAATGAAGTTGTGGCTGTGAAGGGTGGCCTTACAGGATGGTGTAGTCACCTCTATGTTTGAAAATGTATTGAGATTAGAGATTATATGTACACATGCTCACTCACCTCTAAACATCCACACACATACAGTTTTTCCCTGGTGAGTATTAAGCCACCTACCTTTCTAGGCTGCACAATCTAGAGAGCACTGTTACTCTCAGGAGTAGCACAGGAGAAGTATGACTCTCAGAGAAAAGAAAGATCTTTTGTCAGGATGACCTCATGTGTGTGTTTCCTGAAGGGAGTACTGGCAAATGTTGTTATAATGGAGCAGTGTACACATTTAAATATAACCTATGCATGGAAAATGGAGACAGCAAAAAGCATTGCACACACGCATGCCAGGTTTCCAAGCTGGGTATTGAAACTGCTGTCTGTCTAGTTTATACAATCAGAAAGCACTGTAATACTCACTAGCACCACAGGAAAAGTTTTAGTCTTCTGGAGGAGATTACACTTTTGTCAAGATGACCTCATCTGTGTGCTTCATGCAGGATGTTCCTGTAAATGTTGTTATAAGGTAGCTGTGTACACATATAGATGCAATTTCTGGAGGGGAAATAGAGACAGCAACAAGCATTACATATATGTACTCAAGGTTTCTACAACTGGTATTGAACCTCCTACCTATACAGTTTACACAATCTGAAGAGCACTAATATTCCCAAAGGCCACAGCAGAAGTTTTCATGGAAGAGACTGCACTTTTGTTTGAGAGAGTAAGTTACTGTAAAATGAGGGATAATGGGGATGTGTCAACAGTTAAATGAATCATTTTCAGGGGAAATGGATACACCACCAAGGGATGCACAACGTTTCACACACACACACACACACACACACATACATATATATATATATATATATATATATATATATATATATATATATATATATATATATATATATACACACAAACACCTACATTCATGTCTTCATGGGGGCATTGAACCATTACCTATCAAGGTTCTACAATCTAGAAATCAATGAAATGCTCACAAGTGCCACAGGAGAAATCTGACTTTGATGGTAGTGATTGCACTTTTGTCAAGATGACCTAATCAGTGTGTTTCAGAGAGGATGTTCGTGTAAAATTAGGAATAAGGGAGATCTGAGAACAGTTAAATGTATTATTCTCAGGGGAAGTAGGTACACCACCCAAATGATATACATAGTTTTATACATACACACGAACACACAAGTATTCTGTGATGGGTATTGAACCTCCTACCTAATTAGTCTAGAGAACAATGTACCAGAGCCCAACACAACAGGGATATATGCATACTTATCTGAAAATGGATTTGGAATAGATAGTACTGTGCATCCCAGGTCATGCAAAAAAATGCATATTTATGCACATGATAGTGTAACATTATTATGATTTCCCCATGTAATGACATATTTTGATAAAGCAATGTATATACTGCCCTTACTGTACACTGCAATACTGTGAGGAACATTGACATGTTCCACATAATGGGATGGCATAAACATTGACTGTTGCACAACACTAGATTACCAATCAAAAAGCCCTATGCAATCATGTCATGATAATTGCACACTTGTAATATCTCAAACTTGCATTATGTGCATTGGCAGGACAAACATGGTAGTCAGACATAGGACAGTGCAGTGTAGAATGACACTGATGGATGTGGTGAGAATAGTTTAACTAAGCTGGTAACATGGTGCAACTGTAAACACTGCAGAGAAGATAAATTTCTTCATCAAACTAAATTAGGTGAGTTAACATCATTTAAAAAGCATGATCATCTTTTGGCAACAGTAATACAAACATAAAAATGTGTAACAGAAAATTATGAATCTCTGCTCACCTCTTTTGTTTTCTTGAACTGTTGAAGTGTAGCGGTGCTGACCTGATTTGCCCTACTGATGGCAAAGTGTTAGCGCATATGTAATCATGTCTTGAAGTGTGCTTCAAAGGATCATAGCATCATAGGAAGTTACTAGGCTATTGGCCCTGAGGCCCTTATAAGCCTAGCCAAGTGTTTAGCCCATGCATAGACAAATCAGCACCTGATGCCCCTGTCCAGCAGGGACATGGGTGGAATCCTAGGGATGTATTTTCTATTTCCCATTCAGTTATCCAGGTTGCACTTAAATAGGGGTAAAGAGACATTCTGCTTGACATAGAGAGGGAGTCTATTCCATAGATGGGGGAGTCTCTGGGACAGAAATCTGTCTTGCCAACAAGTCCTATTGATATCACAGACCAGGTTGAGGCCGTGTGTGTGGGTTACACAAGTGGAGTTTGACTTGCGGATATACAGCAGTCCCATTAAGGCAGGGTCTGAGATCACCTTGTATGCCAGACAGAGGTCACCAGTGAGGGGTCTGTATGAAACAGAGTAGAGGGATAGGGCTTTTAGCCTATCTGTGTATGGTAGATTTTTGAGGGTCTGGATTCTCCTGGTGAGGAACCTCTGTGATCTCTCCAGCTGCTGCATGTGCTTGCAAGGTACATGCCAAATGGAGTATTGTACTCAATAATGGGCCTTATAAGGGAAGAATACAGGGATGTTATGACCTCCTTGTCCCCGGATAAGATACCCTTACTTATGAGGTGGGCCATGTAGAAAGCTTTCCATACAATGGAAGCAGCATGGTAGTCAAAAATCAGGTTGCTATCAATCTGGGTGCCCAAATCCCTTACGACTGACTGCGTGCTAAGAACATTGTTATTAATGAGATAATTTGTGGGGACATCACTCTCCCCAAAGGGGATGATGATGCTTTTTTTTTTTGTACTCAGCTTGAAGCCATGTTTCTGGCACCAGTCATTTGTTTGGGAGTGACCTTTTGGAGGATGTCCACTTCACTAGGGGAATTGATGACAGCTCCCAGCTTGCAGTCATCTGCAAACTTGGTCAGCCATACCACACTGGTTTTGGCCTGCACCTCAGAAAAGTACATCCCAAAAAAGTAGAGGACCCTAAGACCAAACCTTGGGGTACGTCACTCTATACAGGTCTACAGCTTGAGGTGGCTACCCCCTTTTTTGACTAGGTGGGTTCTATCAGTGAGCCAGTTAGATACCCATCTGGTAAAATACAGATTGATGTCTAGTTGAGAGAGTTTATCTATTATGCCCAGGTGGGGAATAGTGTTAAAGGCTTTGGCCAGGTCAAGTTAGGTGGTGTGCACTGTCTTCCCCTCATCCATAGCTTTGTTGACTGTCGCAAAAAAGTCGAACACATTTAACAGATATGACTTCCACTTGAAGCCAAACTGTGTGGGATCGAGTGTTTGGAGGTTGCCAATGTCCTTGTTAAAGAGGTCCATGATAATTCATTCCATGACCTTGCAGATCATGCTAGTTAGGCTTATGGGTCTATAATTTCCTGGATTGGTGGATGTTCCACCTTTGTGTAAAGGGATGAGAGTGGCTGTCCTCCTCAGCTCAGACAAACTCAGTACTCAGGTTTGGTTGAATAGGGCTTACTATAGTTCTCAGCAGTACTCTGTGTTGCTCTTTGTTGGCAGCTGCACCAAGATCTTTACAAGACAGCACTTACAATAGGTGGCAGACAGATTAGTGCAGCAGCAGGGTAATGGTGTGCTACGTAAAGGGGTTATCCAATATGTACCGAAATAGCAGTCAGACAAAACATGATGACACATGCTTTTATCAGTATGTATCCCAACATTTTCAGCATGCCATTAAGTAGATCAGACCTAAGTGTTATGTTAGCAAAATATGTAGAAATATATATTTGTGAAAGTTAATAGTTGACAGCAGATTTCAGCAAACATGACTGTATGTATTCATCTTTACTACCCTGTTGAGCATTGTAATCCATACAGCTAACAATTTGTCTTGTTTGATTTACATTAAACTGAATAAACACAGCTCAGCAGTGCAGCTCAAAGTGAGACAGAGTAATGAGGATGATGTCAATCAATTTCAAATGTATTAGTATGAGCACTGGACTCCTGTTTAACATTATGTTGCCTGGGGTCAAACATCATGCAAATGTAGAAGAATAATGATACAGAAGGGGGAATATACATCATTAGGGAGACATGCAGGCAGGGACAAAATAATCCATTGATGAAGAAGGATAATATTGCCTCACAGCAAATTGTAGCCCAAAGGTACAGCTATATTATCAGACTAAAAACAGTTATTATCAATTAGCTGATGGCTGGAATAAAACCCATGACAATGTGAAAGAAAAACATTTTACATATTTAAGATTAGTGCACCATGCCGCAAAGAAATGACCACATTTCACCATTAAAATAACATTATTGAAGCACAGTGAAAATGGAGAGAAGCAGGAGGGCTGATTAGGAAATGTTAGAGACATGCAGAGAGAAATGGCACAAATATGTTTTGTAGGGCTTGTAGAAACACCTGTATGGTGTATTAGTGTTGCATATGAAATCATCATTAATTAGTCCTACTCTGTACATAAAACTGATTGCTATAGGTACAATTAAGGGATGTGAGAGTGTAATAAACATGAATATCTAACAAGGATAATGTTGGCTTAATAAGTCTCCCTGTTGGGGCTGCAATGTTTTTGACAATGATGTCTTGCAGCACTATTCCAATGCTATGTTTATAGAGAAATACAGAATTGTGCAATTAAATATATGATAGGAATAAGAAGTGTCATGAAGTAATATACTGGCATACTGCTGTAATATAACCCATGACACTATGCCAAAAAAGAAAGATACAAACAGGGTAACTATCACAACACGACACATAAGATCTTCTAGTTGAATACATCAAATAGCCTAAAAGATGTTACATTAACTGTTCCACAGTACTGCCTTTAGTATGGCTTTATTGTGTATTTCTGTAGCACTGCAGATATACGCACATTTGCATGGACGTAACTGGGCCACTTATGGATTAAATTAAAATCATCAGCTTTTGCAATAAAAAGTTAAACAGTGTTCATGTAACTCAGCATTGTTGCACTATGCCAAATTCTGTGCAAAAGCACAGGAAATTAAGTGAATACTTTTTTATGGCCTACTTCTGGCCATGTGTGTGTATGTGTTGTTTGTGATTCTATTTTTTGACCAGACTAAACATGTGAAAAAGTGGTGTATAGTACAGTGGTGAAAATGGGGTTGGAAAACAGAGAGTAACCTACAAGGAAAAGATTACAGGGATTTGCAGGAGGGTCGTGGGAGAGCACCATAGCTAGGACCTTCTTCACAATGTCAATGCACAATTTTACACACAATTTCATGACTTTGCAGAGCCTCCATACCAGTGATGGGTGACATTTTATGGCTAATTTGACATATGTATATATATATATATATATATATATATATATATATATATTTATATATATATATATTTTTTTTTAGATAGAGAAGAATGTTGAGAATGGTGCTTAGGAATGAGCTAGTCAGGTAAGTAGGTAGGGCAGGTTAGGAAGCATCCAAAGACATACAGGACATATAAAATAAACAAGGATGGTGATGGAGACAAAAGGATGGGGGACACCATGATTGCGAATAGGTAGGGGACATTGGTGGTGCACCCACATCTAGCATGAAAACAATGAGAATCTTATCCTCACCCTCAGAACTGTAGTCACTGTCTCATGCAGCAGCTGTCTGGATCAGTGCTGGATATGATATCATCTTTGCAATGTGAATCAGGATCCTTTCAACCCTGCCCATACATGTACAGAGGCCCATCTATATAATATTGTCTACCAGCCCTGTCAGCTCCTGTTGAGTAACAAAACTGTCAGTTTCACTACTACTGTTCTTGTAGGTTACCACCTGATGCACTGGTACAGGTAGGGCAGGGGTTGTGGAGGCAACACTGACAGGTTATGACCCTTAAGTGCTGCCATCTGCGGACGTATGGCAGGCTGAGCTGCAGTGGATGGTGTACCTCTCTGTGCTGCTAATGATTAATTTGCATCATCAAATTAGGCAAACAGCAGATTGTTAATAAATCATCACCCCCACCCCAATAAAAGAGAGAGAAGGATGGGCCGACAAAAAAGTGATAATTAGATACATGTCATATAGCAATAGTGTATACTTTAAACAAACATTTATTTGACAACACATGAACAACTTTGAGAATTTATTATTGCATACCTTTGAAACATCCATATATGATGGAAAAGTATTTATGTGGTAATAAATAAATAAATATCACTGATCAGATATAAAAAAGTGGCTGATTGGAACTATGCATTCTAACTTAATAATTATAGTTACCATAATGCAATTCTTCCTTACAGACTTTTGTTAAGACCTTATAAAGAATTATCAATTTATAAATAAAATGTTGCTTTTGGGTACTAAACCTACACACTGTAAAGCTGTTATTCGAATTGCCTAATGCAAGCAGCAGTACTTATTGGGGAAAGCATGCATGCTTGAGATGAATGATGACATATTCCTACTTGAAATGCTACTGCTTGAGGGAAAAAAGATAATATTCTGGCTTCAATTTTTACTGGATTCATACTTACCCCACACCTCTCTGAGGCAAGTTAATCTCTTCTGGTATGCCCCATGGCTTGCAGCACTCTCCTCTGCAGCTGTAAAAAAACAAAAACAAATATATATATCTATATATATATATATATATATATATATATATATATATATATATATATATATATATATCTTTATATATGTATATCTATATAAACAAAAGCAAAATCAGTAACTGCATTGACTGGTTAGATAATTACTGCAATATCATAGACAGGTTATGGGTAAGAATATTTACACAACTGTTCCCATTTCTAAATTCATCCCCTCATTGGCCTAAGAAGGCCTGTTTGTACTTTTTAAGGTCACTGTAGTAGTGATTTAATTTCCCCATTGTGTGGAATGTCATTTGATATGGGAGACAGCCTTGGATAAGCTCTTCCAAGCCTCAGCCTTTTACTGAGACCCTGCAACAGCCTGCAGCTGTAGAGCTTCACAATGAGTGCCACAGATATCCTGGACTCCTCAATAATTGTGCTGTAAATTTAGTATACTTTTCTCTTCCTCATCAGCCATGTCTGCAAAAAGTCAAGCTTCCAAGCTATGTCTGAAATGGTGTCTAATTCAGATATTGTGTGTTACTGGTATTATGCAAACACATACAACTTTGCCATCTGCATTTGCATGATTGTAATCAGATGGACCCCATGACAGACACACTGGCACTACTTACCACAAATAGCAGTAAAGGTGTGAAATGTGGCATCGAGCTGTTCCATGTGTGACACTCCACTCATTGTCACAGTTTCCATTGTTCAATAATGGACTGCTTACTCGCATGGCTTTTGAGGGCTGCATTTTGGAAGGTGGAGGATGGCTGAGTTCTGACACATCAGTCTGGGGTTTACCCAAAGTTAAAATAATTTTGCAACAGCTGGGACTAGAAACCATGGACTACAGGAGGCAAAAATTACAAATAAAGTATTAAGTGATATTGCCACAGGACATCTGACTTTATACCATGGACATTTAACTTTTACTGATATCTGAATGGATGGATATACACTTCAGGCTGGCCTATATGTGTGTGGTTTTAAGTCTGTCTTGAAATGCATTCTTATGTAAAAGTCAGTCTCTTATTGCAAGTAATTATGGTTCATATGGATGCAGTCAAATATGATGATCATGTCAGGTGCGTTTATGTTATATTTGTAGTTCAGAAGACATAAGGATCCTAAACACATAGTTGGGATATGTGATGAGTCATAATGATTAGAGCAAAGGTATTTTGCCCATCATACATATGCTAGTAATGTTCATACGACATATATTTATTATGATGTTTAGGAAAATGAGCATACATTAGGTTGTATATATGTATATAATACGTTAGTCATATATGCTAAAAAGCAGATTTTCATTATGTAAGGCTTACTGATATATTTCTTACAAGAATCATGTTTAACATTGTCATTTTTCATTATTGCTACAGTGCTATTCAAAACTTTATGAAAGTTTGCTTCTTACACCCTTGTTAAAAAGCATCATCTAGCAAGATTCAAACCTTTAATAGCCTATGCGATCTATCTAAAGTTATTGCTTTCACACCTTGTGCCACAGAGATAGAAGTATGGCATGTAGAATTTCTCTTGTCAGCACTGTCCAGAGTGTTGAAGACAGTGCATTGTTGTCAAGTGTGTTTGAGACATCTATAGCCTTTTTTTCCCTTAGGTAGTGAGCTATGTTTGTGCAATACCATGTGGATAGCAAATGTACCTTAAAGTGGAAAAAAAATGGAAAAGTAAATAATGTGAATTATTGCAAAGTGTTCTATAAACATGATTTGAACAATGCTTCACGTAGCTTCTTTCTTTTGATTTACCTCTGTTACACTTAAGCAACAGAGAAAGATATCTGACAAGTGTATTTTCTTGAATGATTAATGTCTTGAGTGCTGCCAGTCATGCAAACTGCCAGGTGTTTTTGAGCTACACAGGTTTCCCCTTAGGTAGTACATCTTGTTTGTGCACAGCCAAGTGGACAGCAAATGTACCTTAAAAAGAAGATAAGTTTAAAAAAAATCATACTATGACAAATTGCAATGTGATCTCTATACACAATTCAAACAATGCTTCATATGCCTTATTCCTCTCAATTCACTTCAGTTACACCTTGTACCACAGAATTTGACATCCGTCAGGTGCAATTACTGAAGTAAATACTCTCCCTTTTGCGGGGTGTCTTGCAATGATATCAGGCATTTTGAGATACCTAAGGCAGCCTTAACTAAATTTTTCACTTTTGTCCTTAAGTAATGACGCTGTTTGTGTGATGCCAAGTAGAGAGCAAATGTACCTTAAAATAGATAAGAAATTAAAATTAAATATTGTTCATTATGGTTGGGTGTTCTATAAACAAGATTTGAACAATGCTTCATTTACCTTATTTCTGTCAATTCACTTCAGTAACAATTTGCACCATGGGGAAAATTTCCTGACAAAAGTATTTTCTTGAATGATTGCTATTCAGAGTTCTGCTAGACAAGAAAAGTAAACAGTTTTTTTGAGCTACCTAAGGCAGCCTAAACTAAAATTTTCATTTTTTTTTTCCTTTTGTAGTGAACTGCATTTGCACAATGCCACTTGGAGAGCATACAGAACAGATATTGAAGGGCAATTATATGTTTTGGAAATTACATATAGTGAATGAAATGTAATCTATGGGTATATCTAGCAATGACAGCAGCAAGAAATTCATTCAAGTTAATAATTCTTCCTTCTCACATCTCCATACATTAGACGTACTTTGTGGAACACATTGTCAGACCTGTAGTTAGTGACATATTATGTTATAGTGGACAGAGTAATGATCACAAGGTATTAGCAATAGTGGCAGCAGTAGATTTTTAAACAATAAAGGTATGGTACCACAAAATGTGATTAAATATATATACTGACAATCCTCTATAAAAGTATTATGTCACTGGATTTGAACCTTGCATCATGTATACTTCATCTATCAGCTCATTGCATTTGCAGCTTGTGTCACAGAGACAGATACATGTTGGGTGTATTTTCTTCTCTGAGTATTTTCCAGAGTGCTGCCACCTGCACAATTCCGCCTGGCAGTTTGTGTGACCTGTGTCTGCCAAAACTTTTTTACCTTTGTACTTAAACTGTGAAAGCAATTTTCACACTGCCAGGTGGCACACAAATAATACAAGATAAGACAAGACATACATAGGCCAGCATTGAAATATTAAGACTGTCAATTTCCTGTGTATCAGTCAATGTACTCGCAGATTTTTTTGTTAAGTCCTTGTTCCCTCGCACACCCTAAGTGTATATCAGAGTGGGGAGACTGAAAGCTGATTGTTAATTTTGTCAGGGTGATCAGAGACACCTGCAAGCTGTTAACAGGTAACACTACTTAGTACTCATCCTTTTATTGCTGAGGGCATGAGCATGTAATCTTGTAGGTTCCTACACCATGTTTATATTTTCTACACCTTATGCATATTGTGGTATTCAGGAATGCTAATGATTTCATACTTCATTTGCATACTCACAGTGGTCAAAGGGCTGATTCTACACTATATAAAAGTAATAGTGTAAACAGTGCCCTTGTATCATACTGGGGAAACTGCTTTGTGCACAGAACTATATATTGGTTGAATAGCAGAACTTTGGGTGATTTAGCTATTTTGTACAGTGTTGTATTGTCAAGGTTTGTTGCAATTTCTTAAATAAAGCTTTCATTTTGACATTACAAAGATGAAATGCTGTGATTGTTGAAGAGTATTTGTATAACTTGAAATGCACATACATTTATCACTTATTTTGCCATAGGCACTTCTGTATTTCTACAAGTATGCTACTTAATGCTACATGACACATGTATTTTTTAATTTTCTGTCATGTATGCACGTTTTGCAAATAATGGTATTGTAAGTATGTAGGGGTGGGGCTGATTTTATTATCTGCGTTAGCAGGAAAAAGAAAATGTGCTCTGTCTGTGTATTTCTACCCAGACTGGACTCCACAGTGGTGGATAAAAACATTATAACAGCTTAGTGTTACTCATCTAATGCTGCATTGCTAATTTCTAATTTGTTAATGCAGAAATGTATTGCAAAGTTTAAACCTGTGTTATCTCCATTACAGAGGTGTTAGACAATCTGTGATGACCATTGAGTTCAAAACATAATTCTTTTTATGTGTTTTGATGGGGTGGTTTGTATGTGTGGGGTTTGGATTGGGGGTTGACATGGGGGGGACAGTTTAATTGGGGGAAGACTAATGGGTGTGTAGTCATAGGGTATATACATATGTCGATACAAGAGTGCTCAGTCATATAACATTTTTATTTTATTTACAGTTTCCATACTTCATTATCATTAGTGCGTGTACATATTATATCCTTGGAGTTGTCCCTGTCTGATGCTATCACAACACAGCCTGCATGGTTAGTAAAGGCTGTGGTGTCTGACAGGCATCAGTTTTCATATTTGTATGTGTGTGGGATCTTGGCTTTAAGGTATGCAGTGACTGTGTGTGCTATTCATTGCATCTTAGCCAGGTCAGGGCATACTGTGCATGCCTCCGTAAGCCATTAGCATATGAAGCTGATAGTTCTCCTTTAGACTTCTCATCCGCTGCTGCTTCTGCTGCTGGCCCTGCCTGTGATCCTTGAAACTGTGTGCCCTCCATACTCCCCTAACTATATATACTAACTTCAGGATCACACTACATTGGGGAAAAGGGAATATACCTTTACTTGCTTGCAGTACTCTACACAGTGCCATATATACTAACTGTAGTTTATTGAAATGAGACCCAGTGAAATGAGTTTTCAGTAATTTGAGTTTTCAGTGAAGTGGTCAGGGTGAAATTTAATTCCGTGAAATGAGATTCAATGAAACAAAGTAGAACCAGTCCAAACACATTACAAGACAGTGTACTTGCAGTGCAGATAGCTGTGATATCCCATTCCTGGCATTCTGTACTGAAGCTGTATTAATGACCTGTAACAGGACATGGACTGCCACGTAAAATGATTACTTAGGGGAAGTGTGCGCACTGAATAGGGACACACAAATGAATTGTAGGAATGAACACAGGGAAAGAGGACAGGTAAAACTCCCTCACGTACAGCAGAGGAGAGCATTTCAATGGAACATGGTTGTAGCAGCAATGCCAAGCACATATCTATAAGGTACAGTACAGACTGTACAGTGAAAATGTGTTGTCTGCGACTGTCACACAAAGGGACATAACAATGGGGAGGATGTCTGTGTGAGATAAGCATCCTTACATGAATAATGCAGAGGACATCTATTAGGGATCTGCCATGCAATTGGGGTAGGGTACATATTGTGAAGCTCTGCAAACTGATATTCCTAAATATGACTATACTCTCAGCAGAGATATACATGTCATTAATGTTGTCAAACACCTATGTATGTAGTGCATGGATCAGCAGAACAAGTAGCAAACATGCATCTGGTATAACAACTTGATTGGTGTTCCACACCATCAGACAGTCATGTATATTCCACAGAAAGAATACCTAGGTATGGCCAATAAGCTATATGACAGTGCACTGTGACAAAGGTGGTACATGTCAGTTACACATCACTGGAAGATATACAGAGATGTACATGAAAAAAGGTGTATTATACACAGTTATTGGTATGATGAAAGCTGGGAATCATGAAGGTTTTATGGCCATTGATGTGCATGTCTTTCACATGCCCAGTACTTGTGTTACATTCAAGGGAGTAGTCAGCACTGTGACCACATGCTGGTTGATGTAACACTTACCATCTACCCCAGGACATGGGTCACTTATCTATCGGCCTGATTATAGGGTGTGATGTCCATATTGTACTTGGGTGGGGTGTTAGTTTCCTGGTTCAACAAATCTCTCCATGTTTCTTGTCATGCAGGTGTTCTAGTGGTTGTGGCAGCAGTTTTTGTTATGTGTTGATACTGTCTGTATTATACTAATACCACAGTTGGAGTCAATGATTGCCCTGAATCTGCAGTCTTTTAGGCAGCTGTTCGGACACAGCATGTGTATGTCATCTGTGCCCTCCTCTGCTGGTCACTGGACCTGACATATAGGTCAAGTTACACATTTCAACATGGTGAGATGCCACGTATGTCATACACTGGTCTACTCATTTGGTGATACAGCTATTTATGGCCACATATGATAGTGTTCATTGAATACCTCAGCATGTATTTCTGTCAAATGCCTTGACCTGGCCAAGTTCCACAAGATGTTACTTTTGTCATCATGCATGCCCTCAATGACCTCTTTGAGGATATCTATCAGATGTAACCAACCTGATGTAGCATTAACAGCTCACACAGGTCTGTTGCAGAAAACTGGAATATTACTAGTGTACATGTAGAAGAGGTCCATGATTACATGCTGGGCTACTTCACAGTTGAAGAGAGACAGGATGTCACTATACATGTATTCATTAGGTGCTATCCTTCCAACTGAGGTGGATGCATGTTGATGTACAACCTTGTATGGAAATGTTGGCCATGTGGAGGGTGTGTTAAATTATGTATTCAAGTATATCAGGAAGGTATATGTGCTGATTCATGCCATAGGTGACCTTTGACATTGGCACAGCCCATTGTTTCCATGTGATAGGTCTGGATGAAAGTGCATATGCCTATCATGATGTAGCCTAAGGTTTTGATACAATTCCCCATGCAGGCATCATTGAGAAAAATCTCCAAGCTGGGGATTAACCCTTATATCAGTTGATGGCTAACCAACTGGGTCACTGACAGAACACATCATGTAAAAGTTGGTGAATCAACCTGTATCAGTAGTGGTGTCACCATTGGCAAACCCCAGGGATCTGTGCTTTGCCCTTCATGATTTTAAACTCCATTTCTTGACAATTCAGACTAAAGTATATGGCCTTTGGCTTACCAGGTTTTCCAATTCTTGCATATTGTGTGCAATCACTGAGCCCACCAATGATGATAACATAGTACAGGAGGAGCTATCACAAACAACTGAATGGTGACAAAGGCACACAATCTACAAATGAGTGCAGAAATGTGTGTTTGTGATATTGTCTGTAGTCACAGCATTGACAGCAGTCCTGCTATGCAGAAACTCAGTCATTCAAGTACTAGGAACACATGTAGAAAGCACTCTGAACTTTCACCTCCAAGTGTTCACACTGATATTGAATGCCTATGATGTACACATTGTATGTCATGCCATCTTACTGAGATTTTAGGATTATACGACAGCACTGTAGTCAAACCTCATCACAACACTAATAGAGTATAATGCTCTGTTTTTCATGTACCTCACCAGACACATAGCACCTGGAGAGACCAGCAGGCTTTCTAAGCGAAATAACACAGGACCTGCAAACCATGTCATGATGTATGTGGATAGATTAAAAGTCATGTCACTGTGATGTTTATTGTATAGGATGAGCTGACTTCTGCCTGGCCTCCAAGCCTGTCTCTAACCCTGTCCTGGTGGGAATATTGCATACTCAAATATCTGATATAGCAGATGACAGCAGCAGTGTTTGTTGAGAAGAGTATAAGTATCTCACATGCTGGTGTAAAATTGTCCCTGTGATGTTAAGCAATAGCTCACACACACAGTTGACTGCAGTGAGAATATAACCACTATCTAAGTACACAGACTACCAAACACAGTAATTTATGCAAGTGCCTCAGCTCAAGAGCAACTTGAAGTTTCTCAGACAACACTTTATAGCTGATAACATCAACATTGTTTGAGGAGAATATAACAGTGTCCCATATGCTGCTGTAAAAAACTCTCCATAATGTCAAGAAACAGCTCACACACACATGCACTTCACTGCGGTGAGAAGAGAACCCCTACCTATCTAAGTACACAGAATACAGAACATAGCACTGTTTGCAAGTGCCACATCTCAAGTCTGATTTGGAGTGTCTCAGACAACACTTTATAGCTGATGACATCAGCGGTGTCTTTTGAGGAGAATATAACAGTGTCCCACATGCTGGTGTAAAATGCTCTCTGTAATGTCAAGCAACAGCACACACACACACACACACACACACACACACACACACACACACACACACACACACACACACACACACACACAAACACACTGCTGTTCTCAGTGAGAACAGAATTACTACCTATCAAAATACACAGACTACAGAACACAGTACTTTATGTAAGTGCCATCGCACAAGTCTGACTTTTACATTGCTGCAGACCAACTTTTAGTGGATGACATCAGCACTGCATTTTGGAGTGAAAAAAGTTGGTAGGCCTGCATGAAATGGATCTCTAGGCATATGCAAGTGTCAAACTACTGTCAATTCATGGGATTGGAGCAGTAACTGTAGGATACACACTTCTGCTGTTTTGGCTAGACACACACACACACACACACACACACACACACACACACACACACACACACACACACACACACACACACTTGACTGCAGTGAGAACAGAACCCCTACCAATCTAAGTAGACAGAGTATAGAACACTGTATGTTATGCAAGCACCACTTCACACGTTTGACTTTTACGTGGCTGCAGCTGAACTCATAGAAGGTGACATCAGAAGGCCATGTGGGAAACAAAATGTTGGGAGACCTGCATAGTCTCATAGCTTTATATATAAATAGGAGGCTATGAGCCTAATGGCCCTGCAGTATTTAAAAGCACAAATACCATTATTGAACATAGTTGGATGCATTGTTAGCAGAGCAATTTTGTGAGCAGCACCAACTGGCACTTTCCATGAGAAATATAGGTGCTACACCAGAGATGACTTTACAATCACCCAATCAGTAGTCAGGGTTGTGCTTAAACAGGGTCATTTAGGAGGACAGATTCACATGCAGTGGCAGCCTATTACAGAGAAGTCTGAGTCACAGGGGGACATATTTGTCTCCTCAGCATGTTACATTTATGTCACAGGCTAGGTTGAGAACCCTGGTTGATGTTATTTTTACCCCATTTGATTTGCAGATATACAGCATTTCCAGTAGGGTAGGGTCTGAGACTGCTCTGTAGGGCAGGCATAGGTGACCTCTCAGTAGCCTGCATGATAATGAGTACACTGACAGATCTTTCAGTCTTTCATGTATGCCATTTTGGGAGTCTCCCATGCACAACCCTGTTTTTATTCCAGTTGCTGCAGGTGTCTGGTGAGGTACAGACAGAAAGGAGCATTGTATTCAATTAATGGTCTGATAACAATGTAGAGTACAGCAGAGGTATAACCACTCTGGTCTACAATAATATGTCAATAGGTATGATGTGCACAGTACAGAATGTGTGTGTCACCGCTATGGACCCATAGTAATGAAAGTGTAGAGTGTTACCAACATGTGTTCCCAAGTCTCATAACACTGTGTTTGAGCTTAAAGGGGTACTATGTATATTATAATCAGTAGGTAGTAGGTGCACTTCATTGCCAAAGGGGAAAATTACCTATTGTATGTTTTAAGGTTCAGTCTATGAGTTTGACACTGATCATTTGTGTATGGCAGCCTCTTCCATAACATCTTACCATTATTGGGAGGGTCCATATTAGCATGTCCAGTTACCAGTCATCTGCAAACCTGGTAAGCCACAGGTCATCTAACATTGCCTGCACTTGAGAGGTAGCTTGCAAATGGCTGAGGGGCCAGCACAGATCCTTGTGGCATTCTAATAGTAATTGGTTACTGGTGGAGGTGCAGTCCCCAACTCTGAGAGTGTGTGTGTTATATCAGTGAGACAGCTGCGGATCTCTGTACTCTTGTATGGCTTAATTCCCACATGGGAGATATTCACTATGACAGATGAATGGAGGATGCCGTCAAAGGCCTTGGATAAGTCAACATAGGTGGCATGTCATGTTATTCCTCATCCAGGCCTTTGAGGTCAGTATCCAAGAAGTCTTCAAGGTTCAATAAGCAAAATGTACCCTTAAAAAAAAATTGTTAGGCTCATGTGTGTTGAATGTCACCTATGTCCCTGTGGATATTATCCATGCTAGCTCTTTCCCTAGTCTTGCAAATGAGTCTTTTTAGGCATATGGGTCAATAGTTGTATTTCTGCATATTACCAGATTGATGTGCATTGCATAGCACACAACATTTAATATTACATTTAGCACTGTAGTTGATATATGTGCGGAAAAAGTACTGAGACACCAGGGTTGCAGTGCTTGTGGAGTGGCAACAGATAGATGTATTGCAAATATGTGACATAAGTTTAGATAGGGCCCTCATTTTGTAATGTTTTCACATGTAATTTAATGCCATACAAAAGGGATTGGACAGTAAATGGCAGTGATACAACATAATATGTACATTTCCATAGCACAGCAAACAGTGGGTTTGCTCAATGGTTAGCCAAGTGCATATGCATGTGAGATAAATATGTTTGCACGTACGTAAGCTGTGTGCAAACATAAGCCACATTACTAAAGTCTGAAGTTAGTATTGAGTCTATGAAGAACACCTGTTGCTTAACTGACTCTATGGCAGCACTTGTTAATGCACTGATACATACCTTATTGGGGCTAGATGGTACTGAGTTTGAGTGCAGGTGTATCTAATAAATTTAAATACATGCCGCCATATCTAATACATGTAAATACATTGCCGCTATTCCCCATTGCTGTGTGCTGGTGCATGATGCATACCTTCATGCAAAAATGGCTTAAACAGGTGAAATGGGTAAATATGACAGTGGTGAAGCTGGGAGCAAGCAGTGAGAAGAACAAAGGGAAAGTAGGACAAGAATGTGCAGGAGGGAAATAGGAAAGAACCATAACTATTCCTTTCTTTAACAGTGTAATGTGAACATATGTGGAAAATATTAAATGAATTTGGACTGTCACCTCCAGAAAGAGGGGTGAGCACAACCCAAATATTGTTGCATAGCCAATTAGATCAAATAAAGTGTGCCAAGAAGACAAGTGTGTGAAATGGAGATCTATATATGCAACGTTTTTTATTTTTTTTCTGGGATAAGTGTCCATTTTTTTTTTTCAACAGAGGAATGTTGGGGAAGGGATGTAGGAATAAAGTCCCTTTCAACTCAGTGTGTGTGATAAAATCAGCATCTTTGCCACTGCTCCTGGGGGGGGGGCACTGGATCAGCTTCCAGGGTAGTACTACCTAAGGGGGCAGGTAGTGCAGGGGCAGCAGAGGCAGTGCTGCCAGGTTGGCTGCCAGATGTGCTGGGCAATGGTGCTGGATCCTGTGGGGCAGGCCTACCCCTCTGTACTATGGAGCATTTAGTGATGTGGTACACATGCATGACATGGACACATTTTGACGACATGCAATAAAGTTTTAAATAAATAAATAAAGATCAGCAACTTCATATCTTACAACAGAAGAAAGAAACTGTTGCAAAAAAGAGTAAAATACCATGATTGGAGGAACTCCCTGGTTAGCTTCAGTAAGAATCTGACATCCCTCATAAAATCCTCCAAGCTAGTTATGAAAAGAAAATCGCCACTGATTCCAAAGACAACCAGAAAGCATTCTATAGCTATGTCAAGAATCTCAATGGCAACACTCAGATCTGCTCTGAGTTACAGCACAATGGCACTAAATATACAGAACCAACTGATATTGCCAACATCCTGGCAGATAGGTTCAGTGTTAACTTTACCCCCCTCTCACCCCTTAAAGTGCTCATCTTTATACCGGAAAAATGCAAAATTCCTATAATCACAGCTGCACAGGTAAAAACCACACTCTCCAAAGCCAAGAATACAGCATTGTGAGACCTGACAACATTGCAAGCAGCGTTCTACATGAACTAAAGAATGAACTTGCACCCTAGCTAAGCACCATGTTCAATCATAGCCTCACCTCAGGCTTTCTGCCCACTGAATGGTGCACAGTGATGGTTATCCCACTTCACAAAGGGGGAGCCACCACAGACTGTCGGAACTACTGCCTCATTAGCCTAACGAGCCTGGTCTGCAAGCCCATGGAATGTTTCATCATTGACCTTATAAACAAAGATACTGGTAATCTCCAAACTCTGGACCCTACCCAGTTTGGGTTTGTAAAAGGCAGATCATGTCTCGTAAACCTGATAGACTTCTTTGAAGCAGTCACTAAAGCCATAGACAAGGGTAAGGTGGCTCACACAGCCTATCTAGATCTCGCCAAGGCTTTTGACACCATCCCTGACTCTGGAATTATAGATAAACTCACAAAACTAGGTATAAATCCCTATGTCACAAGATGGCTTGCCAAATGGCTCACTGACAGAACCCACACTGTGAAAGTAGCAGACTCCAAATCTGACTTCAGAACAGTGACAATTGGAGTACCACAGGATTCAGCCCTGGGGCCTCTCCTGTTTGGTATCTACTTTTCTGAAGTACAGGCTAACACAAAAGGTCTTTGGCTAATGAAGTTCACAGATGACTGCAAACTAGGAGCCATAATCAAAATTCCTAATGATGTGGACATCCTACAAAGGGGCCTCACTAAGACAGATGCCTGGTGTCAAAGCCATGGCCTCAAGCTCAATGCCAAAAATGCATTGTCATCCCCTTTGGTAAAAACTCTGTAACCATAAGCTACCACATAGGTGGTAGTCTACTTAACACCAAAAGTGTGATAAAAGACCTTAGGACACAGGTGGACACTTGTCTCTCCTTTGATAATCAAACCGCTACAGAAGTCAGGAAATCCTTCTACATGGCACACCTCATTACAAAAGGTTTCTCATCCAGGAAAAAAAGAGGTCATTGTTCCCCTCTACTCGTCACTCATTAGACCCATTATAGAGTACAACTCCCCTTTTGGTATGTACCTCAAAAGACATCTACAACAACTGGAAAGGCCGCAGAAATACCTCACAAAGAGGATTACTGGCCTCAAACAGATGCCCTATGCAAACCATCTCAAAAAACTCCAGCTTTACTCAGTCACATATTGCCTACTCAGAGGCGATCTCTGCCTAACATACAAAGCTATGTCAAACTCCGAGCTGTTGGACATGCTCCACTTAAAGAAATCCCAGTCCTTCCAAGCTACATGCTCTAGGGACCTAAACCTTGTTACCACAATAAACAGAACATCCTGGAGGGATAGTTTCCAGTCCCAGAGACTTCCCATACTCTGGAACAAACTACCTATCTATATCAAACAAAGCTCCTCATTAGCACTCTTTAGGAAAAATCGTGATGATTGGATAGGTAATAGGAAATTCACCCCAGGGATCCACTGTGTGGCTCTGCTCAACAGGGGCATAGGAAAATAATTTTCTTGGGTGGAAAAAGCCTGGGTACCTTTCTGGCTAGGCTTATATAGGCCCTAGTGCCAATTGCCTAGTACCTACCTATGAACCTATGAGCCTATATGTGGCATGCAATGCAGTAATATGATTATTTCACTCTATTATCTTAACTTTTACTTTTAAGACTATCACCCGCTAACAGATAACTTTTACTTTTAAGACTACCAGCTCCTAACAGTTGCATGCTATACTACAGATTGCAACAAGTACTCCTTGACATGTACATATATTGCACATATGCATGTTCCAGTTATACAGATTACAGTTTCAGTTTACAGCAGGTCACGTGTGCCAATGGTATAGAGGTTTTAATTTAATTTAAATATAATTGAAGAATTAACAGTATTGTAGAGTTTGGAAGTGTGGTATCTGAACCCACAACCTCTGCCTAAAGTCAAATATTCTACTCTTGGTTTGTACTACAGACTAATGCATACTTGCTTTTACAGTTCAAATATGCATGGTCAATTTGATACAACTCTATAAAACACCAAAAAAACTATCTTTAACTTTTAAAGATATAAAAAACACTACTCTTCTGCTGCATATATACCACGTTTCTGTCATCCTCACCAATCTAGACCTATGAGTTCATACACTGACCTCCCAGTCCCTGGCAGCAGTGGAGAATACAGAACAGAATAACATCCTGAATACCAGGTTTGCTGACATTCATCTTTTAAGTCCTACAAGTACTCTCTGTAGTTTATACTTGCACAAAACTTGGATGCACACAGTCCTAAATTCCTCAATCCAAATATCAAAGGTACCCCTCTTCTTCCATCATAGGTCATTGAAATGATTCCTACATTGGTCCCCATTGCATGGGATACCAGAGTAACTGGACACAGCCAGGGCTAAGCTATCTCAAGCCTCTGACTTATACTGGGAGCCAGAATAGTCCCCCTGCAGAAACCTAGCACTGTAGTTCTTAACTAGGAGTATAATAAAAATCTTAGACTCCTAGACACCCCATCTCTGTGCCCTAAACCTGGCACCTTCCTCACAATTGCCTACCATGTCTACAACAGCTGAAGAGCAATAGAGGCTCATAGGTTCATAGTTGATAGAGTGATTGTTCAGAGAGGGAGATGGTTTCCCACCAGTTCTAGTTATCACAATTGCTGGGAGTGTGCACACTGTTTGAAACTGTCACGCTGCACTTACCATGATGCAAACATGGTGCTCATCATTGTGTATCTCCAAGCACTGTGTTTGCGTGATGGTAAGTGGAGTGCAACAGTGCCAAGTAGTGAGACATTACATAATTGCAATTGTAAGTTCAATAAGTTCAACGTTATTGGATGTACAGGCAGTTTTACATATATGCTAGGCAAATGTGAAGGCCATGCCTGTCCAGATAGCAGAAATATTCTTACAGGAATATAGTGCACAGTATACCCACAG
Organism: Protopterus annectens; assembly: GCF_019279795.1. Lineage (NCBI taxonomy): Eukaryota > Metazoa > Chordata > Ceratodontiformes > Protopteridae > Protopterus > Protopterus annectens. Next base: position 1,301,255,022 of record NC_056731.1, read on the forward strand.
TCCTACATTTTATAATAAATGTGATAATACATAGATATATACAGAAATAACTGACACAATACCAACGTGTCAGCCCTCATACATATAAGTCATATCAGCTCCATTATGGCAAGTGTTATAAGTGAGAGTGACTATAATAGGAAGTGATACAACCATAAAAGTATATGGAATATGCTGTATTCGAACCCAGGGCCATGTTATGACAGTCCCACAGTTAACACCAGTTGAGTCACGAAGGTAGAAAAAACAGTCGTCTATGTTTCAGTTCATTACTATGAGCTGCAATGTCACAACAGTAAAAAAAAAAGGTTGCACACCCTGTATTAGAGCACAGGACCAACTAAACTCCCATCCTACACTTACACCTGCTGCCACAGGACTAGTTACATGACCTTCCCTATTTTACTTAGCATTCTTAAGGTCTCACTGTTAACCACAGTGCAACATCACTTAGCACATTTGTGTGATGCCCACTGATATTAATTAAATGCATATGGTTTCTGTTTTTGGTTGTCTGGGTCTTGTCTGTTTCCTGGGTGGGCCAGTTGTCTAGTTTGTACACTGCCATGCTTCTCACAAATCAGATAAGCATAGCCAAACCTGACATTAATTTTTCTCTGTCTCCTGTGGCTGCGCTAAGTGGAGCATCATGCAAACACTGGCCAATAAAAAAAAAAAGAAAAAAAGAAAGAAAAGGGAGAGGTAGTCCAAGCATGCCATCCATTTTTCTCTGTCTCCTGTGTTTATTTTTTTTTATTTTATTTTACATTTGTTAACTGGGAAAGTCCGACTGGATACATATCCATTTTCAGCGGAGGCCCAGGGAGAAAAGCTCCACATTATGAAAAATTTAGTAACAGTAAAAATGTAGGTTACAATATATCTAAAATTTAACAATAAATCTATTTACAGAAAGTGGCACATCATGCAAACACTGGCCAATAAAAAAAAAAAGTAAAAAGAAAGTACATAGACTCTAGTAAATATTAGTACACAAAAAATATTTCTGTATAGTTCTGGATTTGAACTCTCACTCCACTGCACCTTCTGAACACAGGATGTGTGCCTTATTCCTCTTTGCCACACAAACAGCTTTGCAGCAAACAATTTAAATCAATATGCACACAACCGATTGCAACAGCATCGACATTGATATCAAACCTTACAAGTGTTATTTGCAGGTATATTAGTTTTGGATGTAGTGCACTTTGTGATCACACAACCTGTCATGATTATTGCTTGCAAATATACAGCACTGCCTTACAATTCTGTGTTTGTTTGTCATTCTTCATTTATCTGAGTAGTAATCTGAGAAACACAGTGCGTAAGCCATTCTATATCATTGTCCTTAAAATGTGTGAGGATATTAAGTGGAAATAATATCATATGCAGTTGCCAACAAATGAAGGGCAGGTTAGATGTTAAGAAACACAACCTGTGACTTGTGTGCTGCTTACTTACATTTCCAGCCTTACATCTAACACTTTGTAGATCTAACCTGACACACCCAGTGAAAGTATAGCAGCCTGCAGTGCTGTTGTGTTTTCCTTGTCCCAACCACTAATCTTTCACAGATGCAATCCATTAAAACAAACACCAAGGGAGTGCCTGCACTATGTTTACATCTCTAACACAGATCCAAGTTTTTGTGATTCAGCAACCCTAATGAATTCACACCACATTTGCATCTTAACCGTACTAACAGGCTTGAATACACACTATATAAAAAAGGAACCATGTAGCGAGGCAAACTAATGGAGAGGAGACATGTTTATGTTGGTAAGACTGCACATAATGCTATTTCTTCAGGATATATCTGTACAGAGGAGTACTGAACTTCAGAAGATATGCTGCCATTTGGTCAGCTACATACTGCATATGCTGGAATGGATTTAAGAAACATCTTTAGCTAAGGCTTTTACACTTTTATCTGTATGCATTAGATAGAAGTGTACTGATGAGTGTACTGAAACTAAAACCTGCCACCCTCACTGCTGACTTCCTCCCTGCAGAGTACCAACAGATAGCTGCAGATGCCATTGCCTATCCCATATCTAAACTTATTAACATAACCTTATCCAAAAATGATATCCACTCCTTCTGAAAAATATCCCATATCATCCCACTCCACAAAGGTGGTAGCTCTACAGACATATCCAACTATAGACCCATTGTCATTCTTTCCCCACTAGCCAAAATAATGGAGAAATGTGTACACAAGCAACTAATGCAATATCTTATACAGAATAAATTACTATCCAGCTCCAACCATGGCTTGAGGCCATGCCACAGCACCACCTCAGCCCTCCTTTCCTTTACTAATGCTATAAACCAAAACAGAAATAACATTAGGCTAACCTCTACCCTCTTCCTTTACCTATCACAAGCCTTTGACATGGTCAACCATGAACTTCTCATGCTCTCTTTAAAATTAATCTCCATCAATAACCACGCTATCCAGTGGTTCCAGTCCTACCTGACTGGTAGACAACAAGCAGTACTATGGCAGGGCAAACTCTCCAATCAGCTACCTCTTACACCTGTTGTCCCTCAAGGCTCCATACTTGGCCTGCTACTCTTTTCCATTTTTATCAACAACCTTCATACTGCTATCCCTAAAGCTACCTGTATTCAATATGCAGATGATTCCACTCTGATCTGCTCTGCCACCTCCCCATCCGAACTGCAAATATTAACCCAAAATACATTTTTAACACCATTGAGAACTGGCTCTCCAACCAACGCCTACTACTGAATCCCAGTAGAACTAAACTTCTACTCTTCACCCCCACTAGTAGATCTACCAAACTGTCATTCTCTGTCACATCTAACAATGGCACCACTATATCCCCAGATCAACACACTAAACTTCTAGGGGTTATCATAGACAATAATCTCAAATTTGACCTAGAAGTCAACAAAACCATACAGACCCTCAATAAGAAGCTTGGATCACTGTATAGAAACAAGACATTTTTAACCCTACTGGCTAGGACTACAATCGCCTGATCACACCTACTGTCTACTCTGTTATATACCTCACCTGTACTCTCAAACCTCAGCAAAACTGAACTGAGTAAGCTATCCCATAGCTACAACCATATTGCCAGATTCACCACTGACTCCACCGATAGAACCCACCAATGCCAGAACCTGAAACAACTAGAGGGGCTAGAACTACCTTGCTTAATACAGTTCAAGCAACTCTTAATAGCACACAAAGTTCTGTATTACCCCAAGGAAATCCCTGCACTAAAAAATATTATTAAGCCATATAGCAACCTGAGATCCCTACGGTCAGCCGATAAATTATTGGTCCAAACCCACAAAGCAAATAACTCAGCTGGTGAATCCCTGTTCAACAACTTTGTGGGAAAATACTTGGAATTAATTGCCAAACTATATAACTCTACAATCCTCCAAAAGTATCTTAAAAAAAAAGCCTCAAACAGCATCTCAAAGTGAATTGGCTATGCCCATGTACCAACCCCGACTAGCTATAAACTGATAGCATAAACAGTAATTATAATTACATGTAACAATGTCACCTAGCTCTCTAGCCAATCTAACTTGTAACTGTGTCTGTCCATGAGAATTGTGAAGTCACTATTAGGGAACACTACATAATCAATGTATATAATGTAAACAATCATTTTGTTTTTTCATATATTCTAGTTGTTTTTTGTAACTTCTTGTGTAATCAATGTATATTTTTGTTTATGTGGAGACTTTCTCCCCGGGTCTCCACTGAAAATGGACATGTATCCAGTCAGGCTATCCTGGTAAATAAATGTAAAATAAAATAAATAAAATGTGCATTTTTGCCCAGACATTTCAGAGGTATACATGATTGCCAATACATGAATGGAATGCTATGTGATAAATATGTGCAAATGTTTCAGGGATAGTTCCTTTGATAGCACTTGTAGCATTTCAAAGATGATTTGTTAGCACAATGTGTCATTTTCCTGTTCTTTTGGGGGCAAAGGTCAGTTACTGTTATGGCACAAAGAAGGATATGTTGTTCTTGTTCTTCTCCTTGTTTTTCATCCTGCTTGGTGTTCATATTTTACATCTGTAGACTGTTGTATGTTTCTATGAGTTTAATATTGAGTGGCTACCTTTTCTGTTTTATCTGGAGTCAATTATTTAGTATTTTTGTGATACTTACATGTATTATCCTTCTGTTGTCTTTTAGAACACATAAGAGTATGCCACCCAGGCATATCAATCCTCAGAGGCCCCGCTTTACTGATGCAGAACCAAGTAATTGATAATGGAAGTGTGGCACTGCAGCTTCAGTGAATGTTGAGTCTGGCTGTAGCCAAAGTGTAGGTGAGGTGCCATGCAGGAGGATTGATAGAGGTGTTTGGAGGGGACCTGCTGTCCTCCTCCACCTGGTGCCAGTGTCTCTTCTAGTGCCACTCAACAAATGTTTAGGGCCATCATGGAGGCACAGGCATGGTCCCATTGGTGCTCCAGATAAATGCACAGGGTTTTGGATGTGGTACAGGCTGACATGCATGACTGCCTCACAGTGTTGCTGATTCAATGGATTGGATGAATGACACATTGGAAAGAACAGTGTCTATGATGGCATGTCTGCTGGGAAGGGAACAGCATCCACTTGGGGGTAGAGCAGCCACATCATCTGCTGTCAGCCAATATGGCCATGTCTGATCATGTACCAATAGTGGTAGTACATCCACTGCTCCATCAGTGAGTATGCTGTCCACACCCAGACATGACAGGCTATGGAATCATGGTCCTGGGCATCTCCGTGAAGGGAACTCGTCCAGCAGGCATCAGTTATGTTCAAGTAGCAGCAGTTCATCTGACCATGGGCATGCTCATGCCAGTGCAACACCTCAGAGCCAGTTGTCATGGATGGGGACAACAACAATTAACTGAAACCTCTGCCATGCATGTCTCACACCTGTCTGAAATATTACGGCAAAGAGCCAGCACAGTGCTTGACTGTGGTCATGCAGACATTCATACACTAATTTCACCTGGAGGACCTCTACAGACAAACACACAACAGTTACTCATTTTGTCTTACTGGCCATTTGTTGGTGTATCATACTGTCTATCTGCTTCTCTTTCTTACTCAGACACACTTACTGACCTTTTGTGTCAGTCTAGGTTTCCTGTCCCCCCACACAACACCCTGTGCAAGTGATGATAACTGTACCATATCCCTATTTTCTATCTTTTAGATTCAGGGATACATAAACTTTATGTATGATGCTCAGGTACATAGTTAACTTAGTGCTTAGTATATCTGCATTTGTGGTGTTGTACCTTTGACATATATTAGCGTTGGAAAGTTAGACAGTTGATAGCATCAAACTTTCCCAACTTTATAGTGAATGATCTTGTGAGGGTTGTGAAGTCAGAAACTGCAATGTGTATCATTACTTTCTAACTTCTTTCTTTAATGATTTTCCAGTACAAACATATGGTGCTAAACTGAGGGCATGCAGTGATCATCAGTACTTTTGTGAGGTATGACTGTGTGAATCTTTGATACTTGAGGTTGAAAACTTAGTAAAGGACACATATAAGTCAAATAAGTCTCTGCTGTCACATGTTAAGGTAAATTCTGTACACATCCCTCACCAAGTAAGGAAATACAAGGGTATGCCACACATTCATATTACTAAACAATAACTAAACACTCCAGGTTCAGGGCTTACCTTGTAAATGCAGCTGTTGCCACAGTTTTAGTTCAGGGCTGACTCTGTCTGATGCTGCCAGTATGCAGCCAATACATGGGGAGGTAGAGGATGTGTGAGCTGCCTGACATTAATGTTACTATATGTATGTGAGCAGGAGGAATGTTTTAGGTCCCTAGGTGGTGAGTGAGTGTGGTATGCGTTGTCTCTTAGCCAATGCAAGGGCATACTAAGCACACCTACAATCTGCCTACATCCACAGCAGCTAGTGGCTCCACCTGTGACTCATCTGCCTGTTTGCTGTGGTGACTGTGGTGGGATGTGTGCCCCTTCACCTTGCTGATCCTCCTAAAGGTGTTTCCTCAGGATTACATTGTGTAGCATGGCAGATACTGTGAATATTTCTGAACATCTGTGGATTGTACTGCAGGGTTCCCCCAGATGTATCTATGCACCAGAACCATTACTTCATTAGCCAAACACATGCTCTATGATATTTCTGGTTTGAGCATGTGCCTCATTATGGCATTCTTCAGTGTGTGTGTGTGTGTATGCATTTCTGATGGGTGTCATTGGCCACGGTTCCAGTAGATAGCCTGCATCTCCCAGTAAATTATCCTGTGGGACAGCCCCCTTAGCAAGCATCTGGTAGAGTTGGGAGGTGTGCTAGATATGTGAGTCAAAGTAACTGTCAGAGATGCCAGCACACACATTCCAAATTATTCCCTTGGCATTACACATAACTTCCCAGTTGATAAAGTGGTAGCCCTTTCTGTTTATTTAGGTCCTACCCTGCTCCCTTGGTGGTTCCTTTATTTCTATATGTGTGCTATCTATGGCACCCAGTACTTCGGGGTAGTGTGCTACACAGTAGAACTCCTGCATATTTTGGGCCCTCTCCTCAGAACTATTGGGAAAATATATGTGGTCACTGGCATGTTGGAGCACAGTATTCAGGAACTGGTGGAGGATCCTGAATGCTGATGCCTGTGACACCCCCGGCATGTCCTCTGTTGGTCTCTGAAAGGTACCTGCTGCTAAGATTCTAAGGGATACACATACTTCAGTCTCCACTGGGATGGGTTCCCCTTGGTTGGCTCTGTCTCTGAGTTCAGGATGGCAGATGTCGCAAAATTCTTGTAGCGTATCCCATTCGCCATGTAGCGCTTTACAATTTCCACATCATGTAGGTTGTGAAAAGTTACACGGGGCCTTAAAACTTTTTCCCTTCTCGGCCTAGGCTTATTGGCAGCAGCAGCACTGGTTTCAGCTTGTAGCACATACAAATGAATTAAAGCAGTGGCAACCCATAACATCTTGCCTGTATAGATGCCGTTCCTTGCCTGTATTCCAAAAGTTTTGGAATTTGCAGGAAAAACCAACACGGAGTCTACACGGATGCTTCATAGCTTGTTGAATAGCTCCACCATGTTGGATTGGTTGATTAGCATGCAATTCAGCTGCTTATGCTCTAATTAGCATGCCATAGTGTTCACCTTGTTTGTGAGGGGGTGCACTCCTCTACACAGCGCTTACTGAATCTAAAACTGTCTGTGGCCGACACAGTGAAAAACAGTGTAGGCTTTATTGAATCCCTCTTTATATATATATATATATATATATATATATATATATACACATATAGTCTTGCACTTAAACCTTTGGGTAATTAATATATACAAATTTCCTCCTTACATTAGAATAACTTGTGCCCCTTAAGTCATGTCTGTCCGTGCAATGAATGGAAAGAGTGTTTAGAGCTCTTTTAGTGTTTATCTTCAGAAACTGCAGTAAATTGCAGCACTGTGTCTCAATATTTAAGTGGTTTGTTAGAATTAAATCATGGCTTTTTCCTCCGAGAAAGGAGTGAGTGCCATGCTAGTTGGGGAGTTTTCATTATTTACTGGCAGTTTATTTTCTCTTGGCTGTTGAATTCCATGAGCTGTATTTTTTCCAAGCCTTTTCACCTTTGTGAGTCCATCTGTTACTGGTCTGCCCTTGTTCCTTGCAAATTTTACTCCCTGAAACAATTAGCTATTTAAAATGCTTTTATTTATTTTTATTGCTTTTAAGGCCATTTTATCAGTTTGTATCTTTTTAAATGGTTTATCATTATTGTTATTTTTAGTCAGTTTTGTTCATTCCAACAATGCAACACCAGGTAAAACTATTTATAGCTCCTTTAGCTTTTGTCTTCTAAAATTCCAATAGATAGTTACACTGTATGCTATTGTTTAAGGGGTCTAGCTTTTAGAATTAAATCATAATTTCCTTCTTGTGAGAGGAGAGAGAGAGTGACAGACAGACAGAGTAGTTCAGGAGATTTGAATGCTTGGTGGCAGTTTATAAGTGCAATTATTATTTGCTGTTGGGTTCCAAGAGCTTTTTTAAAATGTCTGCGCTTCTGTTAAAATGTATCTTTTTGCAAGAGGCTCCACTGACAGCAGTGGGGTTGCAACTATAAAGATGCAAGTTACTCAATTTGACTATTGACTTAGTGGCACCACTTTACTCAGAAAAAATAGACATAATCCATCTGCTTTGGTGACTGTGTTCTTTCCACCCCTCAACACCTGGAGACACATGTCATGTGAATATTCGCTGTCTTGAGATATGGCTTGAATACTGAATGAGACTTGTTGCTTCCATGTACATGTGAAAGCATCTTATTTCTCTATCTGCCAATAACCACTGGGTATTTCCTCAGAGCAGCACTGTGGAGCAGGTATCTGCTTTGATTAAAGTTATCTGAATCCCTCTAGTTAACAAGCTCTCTGTTTTTTTTTTTCTTTATTCATTTACTAAGTACAAATGGATATCTCTGGTGCACTTCTCCCTAAATCCTTCTTCCATACATACAGTGTAGCCTGTGTACTTCTCATTGAACTAATTATTTATTTAATCCCATTTCCTTAGCTTTGCATTTCTTTAATTAAGTCTTCAATACTCTGTGCATCATGGAATTTCAGCCCTCTGGTTTCCCCTTCAGTTGCCAGTCCCTTAGCCCTCGATGTCCTTAGGCAGAGTAAGAACTAATTTACAATCATTGATAACAAACTCTGACTAATCACACATTGCTCTGTCTGTGAGAGGTGCAATACTTAATGAATCTGGAGATATCACTCTTACATAAAACCATACCTGGTGAGCATCACACACACACACACACACACACACACACACACACACACACACACACACACACACACACACACACACACACACGCGCACACGCGCGCACACACACGCGCGCACACACGCACACTCACACACACAGACACACACTCACACACACACACACACACACACACACACACACACACACACACACACACACACACACACACACATACACACACTGTTTTATATGACCAGCTGGGCCTTTATAAGCATAGCTATGCAATCCAACCCAATTGTGTCCCTGTGTGTAATGGGCATTTATTAGGAGTGGGTATGTTACTGAGGAAGTTTCTAGAGGTTATGTATATGTGGGAGGAGTATGTTAGTTTTGGAATTACAGTCTTTCAATGTCTATCAGAGTTATGGGGGCCAGATGCATGGTGAATTTCAGATTTCCCATCCATTGGTCAAGGTTATGCTTAAATAGGGTTAGGTATGAACTCTGCTTCACATGGATGGGGATCCTGTTCCAGAGCATGAGAATCCTCTGAAACACATATTTATCTTGTCATCATGTCTTATTTATGTCACAAGCAAAATTTAAATCCCTTGATCTTGCAGTTCTGATGCTGTTCATTTTGTGAATGTGCAAACGGTCCATCAGAGCTGGATCCATGGATCCCTTGTATGCCAGGCAAAGATCACCATCAGTATGCAGTAGCAGAGTATAGAGATAGAGCTTTAAAGTGATCCTTATATAACAATTTGTTTATACCCTGGATTGTCTTGGTAAGGAACCTTTGAGAGTGATCTGACTGTTGCATAAGTCTGGACAGGTATATGCCAAAGGGGTTATTATACTCAATGATGGGTCTGATAAGGGCCAAATAAAGTGGCACTATGACTTCGTTGGACCTGAATGCCATGCTGTAACTTATAAGCTGGGCAACACAGAATGATTTTTTATCACCTTGGCCACTTATTTGTCAAAGGCTAGATTATTGTCTGCATATATTCCCAGATCCTTGACTACAGGGTTGACACTTAGAGATGTCTTTCCTTGCCTGGAAGTATTCACAAAGGTATTTTTATACCCCAAGCAGACTTCAAGGAATTTTTCTTTAAGTAGACAGCAAATGCTGTAGGTATGATGGAGAAGAAAGAGGTAACCGGGAACATATTTTCTTGGAGTGTTCCCTGCAGACTGCTCTATCAGAGGTGTTGGGTGAGCAAATTGGAATAACTATGAAAATAATTTTTATGAGCTTTGATGCAGAATTGGAATTATCTAGACGTATTAAGACCTTTCTGAGTCTAATTATGATGGCTACCAAAAAGACAATTACTAAAACATGGAAATCAAAGTCTAAACCGACTTTACTAGAAGTAGTGAAGATAATAACAGAGATAAATCAACTGGAACTGGGATCTTTAGAAAAGGGTAGGAGAAAATTACATAGGAAATAAAAATGAGAAATGTGGGATTAATACATGCAGAGAATTAATGTGGTTTAGAAAGGCAGGAGTTGAATGAGCTATGTAATGGTTTACTAACAATGACTGGATATGTTAAAAGTGATGTGCAATGTTTGCAGCTATAGTTGTGTTGGCACACTTTGCAATGTGGGGAATGTTTGCAACTGAGATTGTGTCAGTATGGTTTATTTTCACTTATATAAATGTAACATGGCTTATGTCATACATGATAATTTAATAAAGATGTTTCTTGTTTTTCAAAAAAGAAAAAAAAAACACTTATAGATGTTTTATTGATGGGGTAATTAGCCTGACTGGCAGTTTTTGCCAAAGGAACTACAATACATTTCATGACATTGAGTTTTAGTCAGTGACTTTGGCACCAGTCATTTGCCTTTGTTAGACCCTCTTGTAAGATGTTTGTGTAAATGGGGAGAATTTATGATACCTCCCAATTTGCAGCTATATGCAAACTTCGTCAGCCAAAGGCCCTTGTTGGTAATAGTCTTTACCCTTTAGAAGTAGATGCCACAAAGGACAGATCCCAGAGTTACCCCATTGGTGACAGGTGTCTTAGTGGAGCTGGTCTCACCAGTCATGATTTCTTGGGTCCTGTTTGTGAGCCAGCTGGCAATCCAGTGAGTTATGAAGTGGTTTATGCCCAGCTTGGTGAGTTTGTCAACTATATCTGAAAGTGGTATTTTATCAAATGCTTTAGCCAGGTCCAGCTAGGTGGTATGCACCATTTTCCTCCTAATCTGTTGCCTTGTTGACTTTCTCAAAGAAGCTCACCAGGTTAATAGGCAAGAACTACCATTGACAAAGCTAAACTGGGTTGGGTCCAGGGTCTGAAGTTGCCCTAGTTGATCATTTTGAATGATAATTTGTTCTACGGATTTGCATATTAGACTAATCAGATTAACAGGGCTGTAGTTTCTGATGTTGTTTGATGGTCCACTTTTGTGAAGTGTGGTAACTGTTGTAAAGCCTGTTTTGAAACCATTATAGCAAGATGACTCAAGTGGTCCTATTAAGGTATATTTTAAGCCATTAAGATAGTATCCTGGGATATTGTCATGACCAAATGAGGTTGCATTTTTGGCCTTAGCAAGCACTACTAGGACCTCCTCCCTGTTGGGAAGGGGTAATGCTAGTAGGTATTTAATGGGAGAGCGAAGGAAATGACTGGGTTGTGAAGTTTGAGCTAAATTTGTCAAGCAACAAATTTGCTACATTGCTCTGCTCATTGAAGTTGGCTCAATTGACCACCAGATCAGGACGCTGATGTGCACTGATCTTTGAGGTTTTGGACATAACTGTAGAAAGCCTTGTGGCTGTCTTAAGCCTATGAGGATATCTTGATCTTGTAATTGGCCTTGTTGGACTTAATGAGTCCTCTTAGTTTCCTGTTTAGTTTAAATAGAGATCTCCTTTTATTATGATAGTTTCTCTTCCTGATTTTAGTCATGACTTTTTCTTTTGTTATATGCCCTATTGAGGTTAGGGTTCCACCAGCGTGTTTTGTTTTCAGAGTTTGTTTTGGGCTTACATCTAGAAGGTAGAACAGCCTCTATACAGCTATTTAAATGTTTTTTCAGGGTCTCTGTGAACAATTCCACATTGGTCATTGTGAACTCGGAGTTGGGAGGAGCATTAAATTCTGACAAAATATTACTTAAAAGACTGTATTTCCCATGTTGGTGAGTGCCAGTTCCAGTATGTTTGAACCTCTGGTAGGTGCACACACTATCTAGTCAAGAGTATTTGTGTTAATATTAGGTCCAGGAATCTCATTGTGCCTGTGAGTATGAGGTAGTGTATGTTTTCCAGTCTATAGAGGGGTATGTAAAGTCTTCCATGAATAGTGCATTTGTTTTAATGGTGAGTGTCTCCAGTAGGTCTAGGTACAAGCTGGCAACTCTAGGAATATTGTCGGTGACCTATAACTTGCTAGGATATGGTATGAGACTTTGTCTATGGTGATTTGCATGTGGATAAAGTCCAGGGCATCATCCTGATTAACCTACCTAGAGTCATGCTTGTTGCTAATACAGATTGAGATGACTCCACCTTTTTCCCTGTCTGTGCAGCTGATGATCTAAATGTATGGAAGGCACAGAAGTCTTGCACTGCTGGAGTACCTTCTAAATATTTAAACTTTATCTTGGTAATGGAATAGATGTCTATATTCTCCACAGTGAGGAGAGCTTGCAGGGTGTAGTTTCTTGTTTAGGCTCCTAGCATTGAGCATTAACACCTTTAGGTTTATTTGAGCTTTATTTGGCATGTCTGTAGGTTTTTCAATCTGGCATTGCCTATAAAAGAATTTAAGGGGTGGATAAAGATTTAGCCAATATTCAGAAGACTAGGGGAGACAAGTGCAGACCACTCCTTGCAAAACAGAGTGGTATAGTAACCATGTCATCCCATGCTGACAAATTTTGAATCCCCCTAGAAAGACACCAGACACTAAGCCAATTATTGAAATTAGCCATTTTTGTTCATAAGTGATATTATCCTTGTTGAAGACAGAATGCTGCTCTGTGCAAGACAAATGACTGCTTGAGACAAATATACAGAGCGAGCAAAAAATCTCTCTTCATATAGTTTAGGAAAGTATGTCTCAGATTATTAACACCAACATGGACAATGATGGATTCATACTGGTACCTGTGGTGTACTAACTTGAGTGTGTGTGTGTTTGTGTGTGTGTGTGTGTGTGTGTGTGTGTGTGTGTGTGTGTGTGTGTGTGTGTGTGTGTGTGTGTGTGTGTGTGTGTGTGTGTGTAACTTAGCAGTCTCTGGCTCCAGGTAAGCAACTAATCATTATCTTCTCTTTGTACAGTCTAGTGAGTGGAGCACTTGTATGTTGTACAATGGAGTCCCCTATGAAAAGATTCCTGGGTAATGGATTTGCTAGCCTTATGTGCTTTGTTTTTGGGGCTTCCCTGGGTGTAGGCTTGTGTGTTGTTTTTGGTGTTGCTTTTGTTGAATACATTAGATATTATTGAGGATCTCCATTGCTGTTTGATGTTTGAGAAGATTACTTTTTAGTGCTCCAGCATAACTTGGTGTTTGTATGTGGTGGCCAGTATGTGTGGTGGATGTATTGTGTGTGTATTCCTGATAACCTTGTTTGTAAGCACAATTTTTGCCTCCTGTGAAATTGTCTATGTGCATCTCTTACATACTGTGTTTGTTTCTTTAAGGATTAAATGGTTGTCTGTGAACATGAGACAATTGCAACATTGTCTCAGGATGCCCATATCCACCAAATTCCTTATGGAGATGTTTGGAAATTGCATACCCACGTTGTCGGGACCCATATTTGGGTGTGCTACTGTAGGTCATGAACTGGGTTATACAGAGGTCTGCTTGAGTGGTCTCAGGGGTTTCCCACTAGACTAGGTTAGACAGTGTTAAGTTATGATTAACATGTGTCAGTATACTACATTTCACTTGTTGCATGGACAGTCTGTAAGCTAAGAGGATGCATGCCTATAAGAACACAGAGAGTGTTGTTGCAATGAAGATGGCATGCCTATAAAAACACAAATAGTATTGTGACAATGCAGATGCTGTGACACACAGCAGATAGATTTATGCAGACAAGACAAGTATATTGTGCCCTGGACTCTATTTACAGTAGACAATAAATGTCACTTGTCAATAATGCAATCTAACAAAACATGACAACAGTCACATAAAATACTGAATGTTAGAGACCAGATGTTTGTTTGTCTTTTGAATGTTCATTTAGTGTGCCCATCTTCTCTGGTATTATTTGATGTATAGCTTCAAACTGAATGTATTACATTACAGTAACAAGTTAAAGTTACTGCTCGTGTTGCTAATCAGCAAGATAGCATTTATTTTACATGAGAAAACAGGAATGATAACTGGAAATCACAGTTACAGCATAACAAACCATTGCTGTCTGAACTGATATCATACCATAAATTATCTTTCAGAGAAGAGTAATAGTAGACATTTCTGAATAGTAAGAAAAAAATTCCAAGACTTTTACAGAAATCCTTGCAACTGGTGGGTCTCTTCAAAGCAGAAAGGTTTTTATTATGAATACCATCTTATGTACATTTATCTTCCCAATTTGTCCTGTTTGACAGAGACAGTTGCTATAGGCATGGGTACAGTAGAAAGAACATTTTTGCCAATATTTAGACTGAGCCCAAACTGCGGTGGTGGTGCTGCAGTTGCGTTGTCGCCTCACAGTAAGACGTTGTCCTGTTCGATTCTCAGCTAAAGCGTCTTCTGTGAGGAGACATGCACGAAAGGGCGTACCTTCGTTGAAGGTTGTGCATCAGGGCTGGCAACTCGGTACATAAAAATCTACTGCCAATCATTAGCAGACCAGAGTTCCGCTGTGGCGACCCCTAACTAGGAAAAGCCGAAAGATACAACATTTAGACTGAGCCCAGCATTTGTCAGTCAGTGTATTCTCTTAAGGCTAAGTTATGAACTCTGTACTTCATCACTAATGTTGCTGCAGCATGGAATAGTGGAGTTCTCTCATCTTTTTGACATATATTGTTTACAAAGAGTGGCAACAATAAACAGCAGAGCATGAAACCTGGGATACTATGACTGAAGAGCTGACTGTCTTTGAGGACTAACCATACCACATTACTGAATGCTGGTCATTATACTAGTAGCTAGATGACCGTGGTTGGGACTGCTAAGAGACACTTTCAGTAAGTACTATTATAGTCAACTAAGCCAAATGCTTTTAAGTGGTCCAGACACAAACCAATTAGAATATTCCACCACTGACCATGTTTCTAACATTTCATCAGTCCTGAAGCCATGCATGGATATAGAAATCCCACAGATAAAATTAAAGAACTCAGGAAGCTGCTAATGCACTATATTGTTTATGATCCTTACAGAAAGTAAAGTAGAATCATTGTTCCAACATTTATTTGCATCATTTGCTTTGACAAACTACTGAATGTGGAGAACATCTGCCTGCTTCCAAAGCTGCAGTTGTTTAAAACGAATAGCTAGTTAAGTCAAAATCTTTAACTTTATTGAACTGGGAGAGAGATCTATTATGTTGTAGGAGTGTAGCAATCCCTCAAAAAGAGAAATATGTGGTATCTCTCGGAGTCTCAGAAAAACCCAGTATGCAACCTATACTGGGTCCAAAACAAACCAAGAAGAAACTTCACAGTGTGGGAGGTGTGATATTCACTTACTGAATTATGCAAAGTACAAAAGACCACAAACTCACTGATAAAAAAACAACAAAAGGCAGTGGTCATCTCCAAAACAAGTTTATGTGAGCACCTCCTGAGGGTGGCTTAATGGCTAAGGTGTTTACCTTACAAACACAAGGTGCAGGGTTTGAGTCTCACAAGAGATAATTGGCTAGGCTTAAAATGGCTCACAAGGACAGTTAGCTTAGTACTAAACTATGAACATACAATACATGAACTTCATCAGGCAAATACCAGTAACAATTAATCAGTTTACATGATAATTAAGCTATGACATCCTACACTAATTAAAACCTTAAAGAAATATCAGCATTCAATAGCACCCATATTTCAATATAGAAAACCTCTATTAAAAGTGATAACATTTTTTTTATTTATTTTTTTATTTTATTTTACATTTGTTGACCGGGCTAGTCTAGCTGGATATATTTCCATTTGCAGTAGAGGCCCGGGGAGAAAAGCTCCACACAGATATACAAAAGTATAAAATATTGTTACATGGTAAAATAAGGATTAATAAACAAAATAGAAACAGGTAGTTATTACATTCTAGATATAAAAACACTTGAGAAAAGTTACAGTAATCAGAATAATGCTTAGGAAAGCTAAAACAGATATAATACAGTAAGAGTTATGTACAATAGATATAAAAACACTTGAGAAACAGTAACAGTGAACAGAGTATTGCTTAAGACAGCTAAAACAGATAGTAAGAGTTATGTGCAATAGTTCATATCAGGTAGAAGGATTTAAATAATAAGTTGATTAGAGTTTAAATAATGTCAGTCTTATTTACAAGACAAAGCATGTAAATGTTTGGAAGTTTGGTAAGAAGAGGAAGAAACAGGAAACATGAATGTATATTTTACAAAACTACAAATTTCATCTCTCCAAAGCCTTCAATTTTAAAAACATTTTAAAGAACATTGTTCATTAAGGCCAGAGAAGGTGTATGCATTACGCCTAAGTTGCCCGAACAGTTCTCGTTGCTCCAAGCGAAGCTGCCAGGGACCACCCTTTATTTCCCTATTAACCTGTTTTATGACAAGACAGGAAAACTGGTGTCCATTATTTTCTATCATATGTTTTGCCAATGCATATAAATTATTGTGCTTAACAATATTGTACTGGTGTTCATAAATTCTTTCTTTTAAATTTCTCTCAGTTTTACCTATATATAAATGAGTACAATTTTGGCATTGGGCAAGATAAATGACACCAGCTGTCTCACAATTAAATCTGCCTTTAATAAAGTATGTACAATTGTCAGTATAAAATGTATTAGTTACTTCAATATATTGGCGAAATCTGCATCTAAGGCAATTTTAAACAGTTGTAAGTGGGTTTGCACAGTTTTGCATGAAGCTAAGCAATGCTAACAGACGGTTAAGCCCTCTTAGCTTCACTTAGCACCGCTTACTCATGCTTACACCCTTGCTAATTTTAATTAAAGAAAAGAAAAGAAAAAAAGGGTGATAGGAAAGTGGTGAAATGGGGCAAGAAGGGGGTAAAACATTAGGAAAAGCAGCTAGGGATGTGCAGGGTGGGTGTAAGATAGGACCACAGCTCTACATTTCTCCTTCAGCAACAGCTGTGAATAATGTGCAGAATTTGGAATTTACAGCCTCACACCCCACAGGGAAGGGTGTTGGCAACAGACATTTGTAGTTTGTGGGTAGATTTATTAATTTCACTGTACATGGGGGTGAAATGTAGAGCTATGTATGGGGCAATCATTTTTTTGTGAGACAGATGCCCTTTTCTTCTAGGTGAGAGTGGGATGTTGGGGAAGGGGGCTGTGATTATGCTTGGGGAGGTAGGTTTGGTAGGATAGGTAGCATTTGCAGACAGATAAGACACAAAATACAGCAGACAGGGGTGGTATATGACACTTGAGTGGGGTAAACACCTTGGACAGGGAGGGTGGTTGGGAATCAGAGACCCATGAGACCCCAAATGGATACAGTGGGACTGAGATCCCTATCCATGGGCCATCACCATTGCACCTTCATGGCCCTGAAGGTGTCTGTGTTGGGGGCTGAACAAGAGGGGCAGCTTGCCCCTCGATGTGTGCCAGGTGGCCCTCCATTTGGTGTAGATGCCCCCCAACTTGCAGCGGATGACACTGAGCACCATATCCCAGAACATTCTGTGGGTGATGGGCTCCTCTCCATTTCCACACCCTGCATTGCAAAGTTGTTTACCTGAGCTGACTGCTGTTTAGCATTCACATTTAAGAAATGTTTGCAGTGGCTAAGCATAGTTCAGCACTGCTAACCATTGCTCACTTTTCATTTTAAACAAATATCAGGATAATAGCTTAATTAATCATTACTGACATATTAGTAAGTGTATATGATTTACTGTACATGATCACCCTCTATGTGCTTTCATTACATTACCATGGATTGTGACTAAATTGTATGGGACACTTTTATATACATGGATGATTTCACATGTTATATGTACTTACACTTATATTTTAGAACAGCTACACTATCCTGGTTGACAAATATCAATTACTACATAATTTAAAATTAATTTAATACTTTTAACACTGCTTTCCAATGTAAAAATAAAGTGCCTGTCTTGGTACTCAAACCATGAGCACCTGTGTACAAAGACAGGCCTCTAACCACTATGCTACCTCAGCATGAGGACTTTAGCTGTATATTTTATTTATCTCCTAAGGGATGTTTAAGTAATGCTGAGCAGAAGACCATAATGAGCATACCCACTCAGCTATGCTTAAATATACCTTAGGATGGTTAAAAAAAATTAATAAACCCGCTTTATTTACATGTATTTGTACTCCTTGTCAGTCATAGTAAGGGAAATTGTAAAAGGGCACATAGGGACAGATTTTAATCATTGCTCTTACAAACATAGGAAGTGTGATTATGGTTTTCTAGCAAATCATTGGCAAATCACTTGGGGTTTAAGTCAGAACATACTGACAGACATTTGGGTTTCAGACTTCATACCCTTCAAGAAATCTTTGTTAATGCAAACCTTTTGTTCTATCAACTTTCCGGGTTTGTAAGTGCAATATTTAAAGAGTGACCCTGTTTTTGTGCCTTTGTTCCCCCATTATTTGTGGCTTGTACAGCTTTCTTGCTCTAGGAGGTTGAGAGGTATGTGAGGCAGGCATCTGGTCATTCTGCGGAAACCTGCACAGTGAGGGCTATGGGCATATGGCTCTTTTACAATGGCAGACATTTTGTTTCAGTGTTCATACCCTTCAGGAAGTCCATGTTAATACAAACCTTTTATTTTATCAATTTTATGGGTTTGTAAGTGCAATATTTAAAAGTGTCCCTATATTGTGCCTTTGTCCCCCCATTATTTATGGCTTTGTACAGCTTTCTTGCTGTGGAGGTTGAGAGGTATGTGAGGCAGACATCTGGGCATTCTGCAGAAACCTGTACAATTGAGGGGTATGGCCGTATGGCACTTTTACAATGGCAGACAGTTGGGTTTCAGTCTACATACCCTTCAGGAAGTCCATGCTAATGCAAACCTTTTATTCTATCAACTTTCCAAGTTTGTAAGTGCAATATTTAAAAAGTGTCCCTATTTTTTGCCTTTACCCCCCCCCCATTATTTATGGCTTTGTACAACTTTCTTGCTCAAGGAGGTTGAGAGGTATGTGAGGCAGACATCTGGTCATTCTGCAGAAACCTGTACAGTTGAGGAGTATGGCTGTATGGTACTTTTACAATGCTGGGGGTGTGTGACAGAACCTGTCACACACCCCTTGCATTGATTTCTTGCTTCCCTATCCATTTCAGTGTCCGCAGGCACTGAAATGCTTTTAAAAAGTGCCATACAGGACTTTCTGAGTGTAGGGGCATGTCAGATGTGTGCGCACTACTTAAATACACCCTCTGCACTCGGTAATGTTCATGTCTGTTTAGCCTTAGCAGCAGCGTGCCTTCATGAAATGCAAAGCGCACTGCTGTTAAAGCTAAGGGTAAATGGATACGGTTCACTCCGTGCATAAATAGCACTATTCCTGCACAGAGTTTATTGAATCCTGGGGAAAGACTGTGCTATGTAAAACTGAAACAGAAAAGCTAGAGACAAATTACAATCTAAGACCAGTTTATTAACACTTTGTATATGCTATCCAACTAATCAAAAACTTTATTAAATAAGAAACTAACCAACTAAAAAAAATGACTGACTGACTAACAAAAAGATCTACCACTAGATGTCTACCAGAATAAATATTAATAAATATACAACTTTTAACAAAGATCACTTTCATATCAGATACATACTTCATCAAGTTTGTGTCAAAAACAAATCATAATATGAATGAACATGCATATAGATATACAACTGAACATATGGAAGCAAATGAGTTAAGAAAAGAGTTGCTTGATTTAATAGACAAAGACAGATATATCAGAGATCAATGAGAGAAATAGACTGCAGAAGGTTAATAAAACCACAAAAGTCAGAAGCTTGATAAAACAAATGAACACAGTAATTAGGACTGTCCATAGAGATCCATGCAAAATAACAGAAGTAAACAGAATATATTACTGTGCTGCTAAATTAATAACTGATAAAATTCTACCACAGGAACACAGGGAAGCGAGGGAAAAGAGGGGGAGAAAGATGAATCTGTGGAACAAAACAAAGATGCTAAATGGACAGAAGAAGTAAAAGAAAGAAGAAGTTTAAAGATACAGGATATGAAATAGGATGAAATAACAGCCAGAGAGATTGAAACAAAGTTGATAAAAGCCCCTAACTGGAAAACCCCAGACCCAGATACAGTACCTAACTTTTGGCTTAAAGTATTAACTTCTTTTCACTAGGATTTAGCCATGAGTAAGAACTATTTATATGCACACCCCGAACACACACCACACTGGTTAACAACAGGAAAAACAATGCTCTTACTAAAGAGTGAACCTGCAAGCTACCCTAAAAATTATAGACCAATAACTTGTCTTCCAACGACGTATAAACTATACATGGGAATTGACGCCAACAGAGTTTATAGTCATTTAGAAGAAAACTCAATTATGGCAATAGAACAAAAGGGCAATAAAAGAAAGTCATATGGAACAAAGGATCATTTGTTGTTAAACAAAGTTATAGTGGAGAACTGTAAGAAGGGGAAGAATCTAAGTATGGCATGGACTGACTACAAAACAGCATTTGACAGTATCCCACATTCATGGATAAAAGAGTGCTTAAAAATATATAAGATACACCCTACACTGATTGACTACATTATAGCAACCATGAAACAGTGGCAGACCACTTTGCAATTAGGCCAGGATAAAGGACAGATTATTATCCCATGGATACAAATTTAAAGGGGGATATTCCAGGGTGACGCTTTGTCACCATTGCTATTCTGCCTTGCCATTAATCCATTAAGCTGTTTACTTAACAGCGTAGGCCATGGTTACAATTTGGCTTCTGGAAAACAACAAAGTCTAATGACTTCTCATCCTCTCTTTGTCAATGATTTAAAACTGTATAGCTCATCAGATGAGGAACCTAAAGCACAGCTGCAGGTTGTCAAAACTTTTTCAGATGATATTGGAATGTCGTTTGGTCTTGAAAAATGTGCAAAAGCAACCTTTAAAAAAGGAAAACTGCAGCACCAGGAAAACATCAGTTTGGGACAAGAATGTGATATAAAAGAACTTGAGCAAGAGGGAGTGTATAAATACTTGGGAAATGATGAGGTATCGGCAATAAAACATGAACAAATGTGAATAAAGTGTAGTAAGGAGTACTTTAGAAGACTTAAATTAATCCTGAAAACAGCATTGACATATACGAACCAGATCCAAGCCATAAATCAGTTTGCTCTTCCTGTTCTAACTTATAGTTTTGGAGTGACTGACTGTTCCCAAAAAGTGTTAGATAGACTGGATATTAAAACAAGAAGGATGCTTCATGATTACCAAATGATTTATAAAATCAGTGTATACCAAGATTATATATTCCCCATTCCGAAGGAGGGATGGGCCTTCTTGAAATTGACTCCACACATATCTACTGACCTTTACAAGATCCAAATGTATTGAAAGTTTCGAAACATGAGGAGAATAAATCTAAGATGACGTCTCTGCTTAATTTAGCGAAGCATACTGACATCAAGCAGAAGTGGAAATCAAACCAGTAGTAGATAAAAACCAGGCAGCAGCTGAATGTGATAAAAAACAAAAGAGAGAATATAAGGTGAAGGACCAGATAAGAAGGCAAGAAATGTGGAAAAAACATAAATATAGTTGCAAGTATAGAAAACTTCTGGGAGAGCCTCATGTTGATCAAGAATGAATGCAGGAATGGTTAAGGAGAGGTGAATTAAGAAATGAAAGGTTAATATTGGAAGCCCAAGATAGTGGGCTATGTCCACGCTGGTTTACAAAGTCCATTGAACACATGGGAGAAACAGACATATGTAGGGTTTGTAAAACCAAATTGGAAACAGTCACACACCTTGTTGCTGGTTGCAATGCACTAATTGCAGAGGGATTGTATACTGAAAGGTATAATAATGTGGTGAGACTGTTACACTGGAGATTGTGCAAACATTATTAGATCGAAGTGGCTGAAAAACACTGGAAACATGAGCCACAAAGAATCATAGAAAATGATGATGAAGTTTATATCACATGAGATCACCCAATACCAACAGTTCAAAAGATAGATGCTTGAAAACCAGATATAGTGGTCAAAGAAAAGAAGACAAAAGTAGCATTGATCAATGAAATCACCACACCTAGTGACTACAGTGTCTTGCGTACAGAGAGACACAAAGTCATAAAATACCTTGATCTGCAGGCAGAAACGAGAGCCATGTGGAAGAACGATACGCAGACAGTTCCAATCGTAGCAGGAGCAACTGGTCTTATAAAAATTAATTTACATTCATATTTAGATATGTTACCAATTCATGTAACACCATACAAATTGCAGAAGGAGTCATTACTGGGCACATTGCTGGTGCTGCGAAGAGCACTACTGGCTAACATCAAAGATTGAAATAATACTAATTTCATGAACTTTAATCATACTTTGACTTAGGAATGGGGTTCATTGCCGTCATGGTATTAGAAACCCAGAAGATTTGGAGAAATTAAAAAAGGGCTGAAAACCTAAGTAGGATGAAAAGCATAAAAATAATTGCTAAGCTGGCAATGCAGTGATAAATGTTAAAAATAAAGTACTAAAGCCATGAGTATCTGTTAAAGTGTGGTATCTAACAAAGCATGCAGTTTGAGTGAGCAAGAGTGCACTCAAGAGTAATTGCCACCTTTAAAACAGAAAAAGAAAATAAAAAGACTAGACCCATGCACAATGTGTGTGATATCAGCCTTTCACTGCCTAAAAGAAAACAGTGTAGCAAAAGTGTTCAGTTTAAAATCTAAAGTAGCATTTAATGTGGAGCCATCAAGCAAGCAATAATGCCTGACAGGGTGTGTCTTAATGTGCACTTAACACCCCCCACAGGGGTGTTATGAGGCAGAACGCTGTAGGATGAGGACCTCTACACCTCTGGAAGGGCATTTATTACACATTAACACACACCCTGGAGGGCATTATTGCACTTAGAGAATGGGATCTCTGTAAAATTGCTGTGTTTTACTTTTTTTTAAGTACTATTTTATTTTTTTAATAACCCAGCCACTGGGGATGCACAAGCCAGTGCATTTATTTGTGCCAGTCCCAAGCCCGGATAAATGGGGAGGGTTGCGTCAGGAAGGGCATCCCGCGTAAAAATTCTGCCACATCACTTATGGCGCAAAAATGTCATATTTCCATACCGGATCGGTCGAGGCCCGGGTTAACAATGACCGCCACCAGTACTGTTAGCCAACAGGGTGCTGGCGGAAATTGGGCTACTGTTGGCCGAAGGAGAAGAGGAGGGCAAAGGCATGCCCGAAGGCAGGAAGAGAGGAGGAAAGTTAGGAGTGTAGCAGTGAGGGTAGGAACTTTGAATGTTGGCAGTATGACTGGTATAGGAAGAGAGCTAGCTGATATGATGGAGAGAAGGAAGGTTGATATATTGTGTGTGCAAGAGACCAGATGGAAGGGAAGTAAGGCCAGTTATTTAGGAAACGGGTTCAAATTGTTCTATCATGGTGTGGACGGCAGGAGAAATGGGGTAGGGGTTATACTAAAGGAACAATATGCCAAGAGTGTTTTAGACGTGAAGAGAGTGACTGACAGAGTGATGTTTATGAAACTCGAAATTGATGGTGTAATGATGAATGTTGTTAGTGCATATGCTCTACAAGTTGGGTGTGCGATGGATGAGAAAGAGAAATTTTGGAGTGAGTTGGATGAAGTTGTGGTGAGTGTACCCAAGGGTGAAAGACTAGTGATTGGAGCGGACTTTAATGGGCATGTTTGTGAAGTGAACAGAGGGGGTGAGGAAGTGATGGGTAGGTATGGTGTTAAGGAGAGGAATGCAGAAGGTCAGATGATTGTGGATTTTGCGAAAAGGATGGATATGGCTGTGGTGAATACATATTTTAAGAAGAGGGAGGAGCATAGGGTGATGTACAAGAGTGGAGAAAGATGCACACAGGTGGATTATATCCTATGTAGGAGGGCCAGTCTGAAGGAGATTGGAGACTGTAAAGTGGTGGCAGGGGAAAGTGTAGTTAAGCAGCATAGAATGGTGGTCTGTAGGATGACGTTGGTGATCAAGAAGAGGAGGAGGAGTGTGAAAGCAGTGCCAAGGATTAAATGATGGAAGTTAAAAAAGGGTGATTGTGAAGTGGAGTTTAGGGAAGAGTTAAGACAGGCATTGGGAGGCAGTGGAGAGTTACCAAATAGTTGGGTAACTACAGCAGAACTAGTAAGCGAGACTGCTAGAAAGGTGCTTGGTGTGACATCTGGACAGAGGAAGTCGGACAAGGAGACCTGGTGGTGGAATGAGGAAGTACAGGAGAGTATACAGAGGAAGAGGCTGGCGAAGAAGAAGTGGGATTGTCAAAGAGATGAAGAAAGTAGACATGAGTATAAGGAGATGAGGCGCATGGCAAAGAGAGAGGTGGCAAAAGCTAAGGATAAGGCGTACGGAGAGTTGTATGAGAGATTGGACACTAAAGAGGGAGAAAAGGACCTGTACCAATTGGCTAGACAGAGGGACAGAGCTGGGAAAGATGTGCAGCAAGTAAGGGTGATAAAGGATAGTGAGGGAAAGGTACTCACAAGAGAGGAGAGTGTGTTGAGTAGATGGAAAGAGTATTTTGAGAGGCTGATGAATGAAGAGAATGAGAGAGAGAGAAGGCTGGATGATGTGGGGATAGTGAATCAGGAAGTGAAACAGATTAGCAAGGAGGAAGTAAGGACAGCTATGAAGAGGATGAAGAATGGAAAGGCTGTTGGCCCAGATGACATCCCAATGGAAGCATGGAGGTGCTTAGGAGAAATGGCAGTGAAATTTTTAACTAGACTGTTTAATGAAATTTTGGAACGTCAGAGGATGCCTGAGGAGTGGAGAAAAAATGTTTTGGTACCTATCTTTAAGAATAAGGGTGATGTGCAGAGCGGCAGTAACTACAGAGGGATAAAATTGATCAGTCACAGCTTGAAGTTATGGGAAAGAGTAGTAGAAGCTAGGTTAAGAAGGGAGGTGATGATTAGTGATCAGCAGTATGGTTTCATGCCAGGCAAGAGCACTACAGATGCAATGTTTGCTCTGAGAGTGTTATTGGAGAAATACAGAGAAAGTCAGAAGGAGTTGCATTGTGTCTTTGTAGACTTAGAGAAAGCATATGACAGGGTGCCTAGAAAAGAGTTGTGGTATTGTATGAGGAAGTCGGGAGTGGCAGAGAAGTATGTAAGAGTGGTACAGGATATGTACGAGGGTAGTGTGACAGTGGTGAGGACTGCAGTGGGAGTGACAGATCCGTTTAAGGTGGGATTACATCAAGGATCAGCTTTGAGTCCTTTCTTATTTGCAGTGGTGATGGACAGGTTGACAGATGAGATCAGACAGGAGGCCCCGTGGACTATGATGTTTGCAGATGACATTGTGATTGTGGTAAAGGTGGACGAGTTTAAGTACTTGGGATCAACAGTTCAGAGTAATGGTGAATGTGGAAGAGAGGTGAAGAAGAGAGTACAGGCAGGGTGGAATGGGTGGAGAAGAGTGTCAGGAGTGATTTGTGACAGACGGGTACCAGTAAGAGTGAAAGGGGAGGTCTACAAGAGGGTAGTGAGACCAGCTATGTTATATGGGTTGGATATAGTGGCATTGACAAAAAGGCAGGAGTCAGAGCTGGATGTGGCAAAGTTAAAAATTTTAAGATTTGCACTCGGTGTGACTAGGATGGATAGGATTAGGAATCAGTATATTAGAGGGTCAGCTCATGTTGGACAGTTTGGAGACAAAGCAAGAGAGATGAGATTGTGTTGGTTTGGACATGTGCTGAGGAGGGATGATGGGTATATTGGGAAAAAGATGCTAAGGATGGAGCTGCCAGGTAAGAGGAAAAGAGGAAGGCCTAAGATAAGGTTTATGGACGTGGTGAGAGAGGACATGCAGGCAGGTGGTGTGACAGAGCAAGATGCAGAGGATAGGAAGAAATGGAAAGAGATGATCCGCTGTGGCGACCCCTAACGGAAATAGCCGAAAGATGACGATGATTTTATTTTTTTAATATATTTTTGATGTAAAATACTTCCTCCACCTAATGTTTCATGCATGCTGTAGTATATGTTAATGGTGTTGGAAGAAGCATTTTACATCCAAAATATAACACTTTAAAAAATCCTGGTATTTACTTTATTTTATTGGTCCCTTTATCCTAAAACGTTTGATTTGTTGCCAGTCATTGGAGACAGAAGTTATTAAATAGTGACATACATTTGAGTTTCAGAGTTTTATTTCCTTCAGAAAATTCATGCTGATACAAATCCTTTTATTTAAGTAAGTTTGTAGTTTCATAAGAGCAATAATTAAAATCTGCCCCAGGATTCACTAATCCTCCGTGTAAGACTGGATTAGTCTTACACAGAAACACCAGTCTAAGAGTAAGATGGCAGCGTGCCATGCATATTAATGAGGGCACGCTGCCTCAACTCTAAGGCTAACACGGAGCATGAACGAGTGCAGGGGGCGTGTTGGACTGCCGACCAGTCCAAACATCTATGCCCCTGCAAGTCTCTCAATCGGGAAATGTCAACTTAAATGAGTGAGTCCTATCAAAAGTGTACATACCCAACAATACACTCCCCCACATTCTAAACCCCTGTACAATTATAAAATGTAAAACTTTTATTTATTTATTTTTTTTATTATTCCCGCTATAGCTGCCCGTATTTGCATGGGTGTGCCCATTGCTTAACTACAGTTAGCAGTTTAGACATAGAAGAGGATAATAAGAAACTTATATGCAAATTAAGCAAAATAGCGATAGCATAGTGGTAGAGCCTTCGTACAAAGAGGAGGCAATCCCAGTTTGAGTCCCACCACTCCACTTTCTATTTTCTGTTGGAAATCTGTATATAAAAATAATTCCTGACATCTATCATTTAAATTTTAGTAAAAAGCATTGAAATGGCCTATGTAGTAGTGAACGAATTTTATATATATATATATATATATATATATATATATATATATATATATATATATATATATATGAAGGTGAAATGGTTATGCATACTGATGGATGCATAAGTAATGTATCTTAAGCAATGTGAAGCACTGCTAAGCAAAGTTTACCAGTATTATGTAATTGCTCATAGCTGAGTACTGCGTTAACTAGCGCAATTGTTTTGCACGTAGCTGAGCATCGCGCCAACTAGTGCAAACTGTTTGCACGGAGTTGCGCTCCGCACTAATCAGCGCAACGTTGGGCAACAACGAGCAACGTAGAGCAACACCGAGCAACATAGAGCACCATTGGGAAAAGTTGAGCAAAGTCGTTAAAATACAGCCACACCTCCTAGCTGGTCTGGCCAGTAGTAAAATAAAAAGCAATGACAGGCCTCAAACCCAGGATACTGTGCACCATAATAACAGTACTGAACCACTAAGCCATGACAGCTTTTCATAAGCATGCACTTTCAACACACACGTACATATCAATGGAAGTTTACCCATTGCTAAGCAGGTGAGCCTTCAGCTGAGTTTTTTCAAAACTGGCCAATCACAAATAAGTGCGGGAAATTATGCATATTTAAGCTCCATAGGTGGGAATACTTGCCATAACTGGTTGTAGCTCCCATCTGCAGGCAGCAATGGCCGGTGCTGGAGAGGGCTCTCGTTTTCGAGCGCAATGTTGGGGCATTGAGGAGTCAAAAGTAATGGTTTGGCTCCTTGTCCATAATCATGAGGATAGACTCCTGCAGGGCCAGTACCAGGGCACCCAATACAAAGCGGAAGCCTGGGACTGTCTAGCTCATAAACTCACCAGTGCCCCAGGTGTCCCTCGGACAGGTGAGCAGGCCAGAATCCACCATGCAGACCTGAAGAGATGCAAGGCAGATCAACTGGACCAGTGGATCCAGGAGGCCCATGGGATGGAACATGCCCCACTACTGAGTAAGTAGCCATGATATTAAGTATGTAAGAATTGCTATTCTAGTGTATACTATGGATAGGTATGTCTCAATATCATTACTGTATACCTCACATCCTTTGTATAATTTATATTCCCACCATGAAAGGTGGACTGTATATGTGCCTATATGTATATGTATATGTACACCAATGGATGTGTATATGTATGTATATATGTGTATATATATATATATATATATATATATATATATATAGAGAGAGAGAGAGAGAAGAGAGAGAGTCATATATAGTCATACACACCCACATCTACTTGTTGCAATAGATTCTATGTAAAGTTGACTGAGTGTGATGGTCAATGTGTTGGTGAATGTGTCAAATATGTGTATTTGTGGGATAGCTTAGTGGGAAACTGTTTCTGTCATGGTATTATGTGTCCTTGCTTTGACCCCAGCAAAAGCTGTGTATGTTGTTGCTAGGCAGATAAAGCACTATGGCATACAGTCTGATGTAGTCCCTTAGTGTTAACTGGGGTGTGTCATTGGAGGCTAAAGCACTACATGTATGCATATTGATTGGTACTGATGTTGAATCCAAATCCTGTATGAACTGTAGTACTACTTGAAGTTGTAGGCCTAAACAGCAAAGTATGGTGTATGTCCACATTGCTTGGAACCACTGTTTTGTGTGGTCCCTGTAGTCCTCACAGATTACATTCCTCAGGCTTAAGGTTTTGTAAGTACTGACACACAGTACTGTATGGTACACACGTAAAGCTTATCTGGGTTGCCATACCTTTGTGTCTTGTAATTATGTCTGATGTGTGTGTGGGTATGCCTGTAACATGTCCTCTGTCATATGTGTGTTACAAGATATAACTGCATATATAGCAATATTTATAGTATACTACAGCAGTATGCCACCTATATTCACAATTGTGCACATATTTTGGCCACGGGTTTGCCATCAACAAGTTGTGTGGTATAATGGTAATACTGTAACTGGACTTTACAAACATTGCAATGGATGACATATTTCTTTATGCATTCACTTGATCTATACCTTCTGTGGCTAGGTGGTGCATTGTGTCACATACAGTGTGCCATGTACTGTTGTATAGTCTTATATAGTGATTTTATTTTGTTGCTGTGCAGAACATGGTTTATTATATAGAGCATGCCAGGCACTTTCAAGCAGTTGTGGGGTGAGCACTGGTAAGTGGTATTGAAAGCGTTTAATCTCAGTCAGCTAATAGGTTGCTATATATGGCAGTTCAGTGATATCTGTACTGTATAATGTTGTGTGTCATAGGACTTGCTCAGACATATTTTTTCTTTGTCTTCCAGGGATCATGGCCCACCATAGTAATCCTAGCTACAGTAGTGCTGAGGATGACATTATTACCAGCTGTCTGATTCAGCACTACAGCCTACTATTCTTGAGAACCAGCCAAGACCAGCATGAGCGTACTGCACTGCGGCAAGATGTTGTCTGGAGGGTAAATGACATAGGCATGCATAACCGGACATATGAGCAGGTACGCCATCAATGCAGTGATTTACTTAGACATGTCCGGCAGCATGCTTCTGATGTCCATAGACAACAGCTTGCAACAGGTGGTGGGGTTAACATTCACCCCCCCCCCTCACCAGAGTGGAGGAGCTGCTCCTAAGCCTGGTGGCACCTGCCCAACAACAACAACAGCAGACATTTACCTTGATGGAGGTTGGAGCTACCCAGCAAGAACACATGGAGCATGCAGATAACATGGCATATCTGTAGACTACTGTTACCTCTATTGGTAGATCATGCATATGTGAGATGTGTACTGTGTAGTTAGAAGATGTGGAGCCTGTTGTTGTGCAATACTGATCATTTGGAACATAATCTGTAGGCCTGTAAATGTAAACTGTTGTACTACTGTAAGATTGCAAACCCACAGTCGCAGTGCCACAGTTGTCACCACTGACAAACTGTCTCATATCCATATAGGTCCCTCTGGTGTGATAGCAAGGCAGTGGACACATGCTGGTGAGTGTGTTCTAAATTTATTATTGCAAATAAAAAGTGCATGTCATGGTTAAGGTGTAGGCCATGTGCACATTTAACACACCTACGCATAATGTTTGCTGTGAGACTATGCACATCTCAGTAATGTGATTAGCTGCCTCAAACACATGCAATACACAGACCATCTCAAACAAATGTGGCTATACTGTAGTGACCATTGGATAGGCAGAGTCGATATGCATGCACACAACATACACAACTATGTCATACACAGAACATGTTAACATGCTACACATTAAGTATTCACAAACCCTCTGTAAAGTCACACTCCAGTATCCCAAATGTCATCCACACAACACACATAATATACCTGAGGAGTAGAGCCCTATCATGGGGCAGTGAAGCACTCTGCAACACACAACACATTCATGTAAGGCAATGCTCCTTATTGGCCTCCTTACAAATCCATGTAACAACTGGCTGTGAAATGGTGAATGCAGCCATGGTAGTGTAGTTCTGGTACAGCATGATAGGTGCTGGTTTGGGACACATTTGTAGCATTGATTGACCACATGATGCTTCATAATGATTGCTTATGGTACTACACCCCATCCAGTTATTGTAACCACAGTACTACACATAACTTTCATTGCTATACACCTCAATGTTGTGTATGTGCAAACATATGCACCTATAAACAATATGCATACCAATCACCATTTGCACAACTGACAGATATATGGCTTGTAATGCTATTGAGTGGCTAGGTCATATGACACACATTGGGTATGGATGACTCTGGCATGTCCACAATATGATCTACACTCACCATAACTACTGTACATTGGCCATGTGGACCAATGGTATTCCATCAGTTATACATGCAATACTGATCTTGTGTGTATACACATCATGCATGAGCTAAAACTGTGTCCACAATTATTTCCTAAAGACACAGAGGCTCTAATCAGAATTGGATATCTATGTGACACACAGATACACATCCAGCCATGGTATGTATACCTGTGAGTGATAGTGTACAGTACATTAAAGAGATTTTAATACTTGCACAGCAATGTTGTATCCATGTATACATTGCGTTCCAGGGGGAGGCCAATCACCGAACAACAAAACACATGCATCAAAGCCATGTATACTGTTAGTAACAAGGACTGTCTACACTCACACTGCATGCTGTTGAGCAACACATGTCCTGCATGCTGACATGTGTGATATGACTGTTTGGCTTGTGATACTGTACCCCACTATCAACTGCTATTGATTATGTTCTGAGATTGCTGGTGGTGTGTGTGTGTGTGTGTGTGTGTGTGTGTGTGTGTGTGTGTGTGTGTGTGTGTGTGTGTGTGTGTGTCTGCTTTAGTGAGGAGAGTATTTGTGTGCATGTGTGCATGTGTGCATGTGTGCATGTGTTCATGTGCTCATGTGTTCATGTGTTCTGACATCATGTACAGGTCTTAAAGTGTGTTTCCTGTTTTACTCTCACAGGTGCTGAGGTTGGGCTGGTTCAGTGCAGCAGGGAACCTGATGTCACTGACACAAATAATGATAATGAGGATAGGTTTGTTGAGGCACAGGCATGTTTGTCAGGGTCTGTTGTTGGGTCACCAATTGACAGTACACAAGTCCCCACCCCATCCATGCACACAGTCATACTGCCTGTACATCCATCATCACCAATGCCCTTAGCAGAGGGACAGTGTACAGTCAGCAATGGCCAGGACAGTGTGGTTTCTATGGCACATGCATCAGGACACAGCAGCCATAGCCAGATGTCTGGAATGGTACCACATAGGCAGATGTCCAGGGGTTCTCGTCAGAGCACTGCTGGTCATCATGGCCCTGGCAGACGTGCTACAACTCTTACAACCACATGCATGTTCCAGGCTGTCATGGAGGCACAGGCACATATGGAGCCGTACATCAGACAGGGACTAAAGGCACAGAGGGCTCATAACACCTCTTTAAATGACAGTATCCATGACCTAGCAGGTGCCATCCGTAATTACACTGAGGTCATTGATAGATGTTGGGGTGAGACATTAGATGTCCTCTACAATGTCATGTCCATGTGTCAGGACAGTGTGGGACAGTTGAGACATCAATGTAGACGTATGCCAGCAACATCATCAGTTGGCAGTTGCCATGGACTTCCATCAAGTCATAGCCGCTCCCGTAGTGCCAGTACCAGCCCCAGCAGTGATGGGGGTGGGCTGTCCATAGACCATCCTAGAAGACTACGTGCACATGGCTCTGGCCAGTCCCAGCAGGGACCTGGATCTAGTGTACATATGTCAACCTCTGAGGATAGTACCCAGTCTGATTAGTACCTGATACTGTCTGTAGCACCCCTGCCAGGCACAGGTCCTGTATCCATGGCCAGAGATGGTGATCTGTAAAGCCTGCCAGGTACAGTCTGTAGCTGTCCCACAAATCCCCATATATGGCAGCCACATGGTGGAACTGTGTGCATGCAGACACACACATAAACCAGACACCTAGGGCAAAGACATACCTGCACACATTACATCCACATTGGCCCATAACAGTACTCTTGGCCCTCTCACACACACTCACACACACATGTCGATTGTATGGCTCAATATAGGCCTCTGGCAAGCCAACAACATACCCTGTGCATATGATGAAACCTGTGCCACCTCCTGTCATCTGTAACATTGATGCAGGAAAAGGCTAACATGGTGCTGATGCACAGGATGACTTTATAACAGAATAGCAATGTTAGCATGCTGTCAGCAGTAAAGTGTAATGATATCCTTGAAGGTGTAGCTGAGCAGGCATGATACATTAAAGCTATAATTATCAATGTAGTATTGTTTACACCAGTGTTTATTCCAATTGTGTATTGTCTGCCCGTGTGTCACTTGGCTGATGTGTGTAGTTTTGTCAGCATGTGTTAGAGAGTGGACAGTAAGTGTGGGATGTGTGCAGCACAGATTTGCAGGTGTACATTTGTGAAATGGTTGAGGTGCACTGTCTGCATGTACGTGCATATTGGACACATGGACAGGGTGACATGCCCTGTATTAGACAGTGTTAACACTCCATAGTTTTTATTGGTGGCAAGTATGCATTGTACTACACATATTTTGGAACTTGAGTACACGTGTGTGTATGACACAGTTTGACACTGTGCTGTGGGTGATACTGTTACTATCTGTCATTGGTTTGCATTCTGGTAGTATACATAACCTCAACAGCCTGACCATAAACAATTGTTAGATGATGCCTTGACAACTGACACACAGATGTAGGACACACAGTAACATTTGCAGCCTTCAAGTACTATTCTATGCCAGTAACCAGTGGTATTCACCTGCACTCAGTCCTGGGACCACTCCTGTTTGGCATATAGCTTTCTTAGGTACAAGCAAACACAGAAGGGATATGTCTGGCCCATGTTTGGCAATGCATACTGTGGGCTATAATGCATTCTCCAGATGACACACACATCCTCCAAAAGGGTATCATACAGACAGATATCTGGTGTCAAACCCATGCTGTAAAGCTATAAGCCAAATAAAGCATAGTCATCCACTTTTACAAAACATAGTATTCCCAGAGTACCACATAGGTAGTATCCCCCAAAATGTTTAACAGGTACTGATGTATACATACAGCCATGTGTTACGTCATCTCTCCTTTGATAATCACATTTCCAAAGGATTTTGGAAATCCCTCTGTGGATCACATAAGCAATAAGGGGTCTGCATGCATATCCACAAAGGTTGTTGCACACCTATAATAAATAGCCATCTTTGACAGACTTTGCTGCTTTTGAACAGGTTTCAAATATACCTCAGGCATAAACCCTCACTCACACTATTCAATAGAAACTGTAATGAGTGCATGTGAAATGGATGACATAGGCCAGGGATCACTGCAGTGGCTAGGCTTGTCACAAGCATACAGATGTGAGTTAAGGTCTGAAAAGCGGCAGCACACTCCGGCAAAGATAACATATGTGTTCATGGAGAAAGCAGGGTTCCCACCTATGAAATAATTGAAGTCACATGTATGTATGTGTATTTGCCACACAGCTACCTGACGTGTAATGCACATACTGTTGTCATTGTGATATGTCATACAGTAGTAAAAGCAAAACCCGCATCACATTGCCCAATATTATCACACACATGGAGCTCACACACACACACACACACACACAGTGCAGGGCTCAAACCCTACCTAGCTACTTCATGATATTAGAGAAGTACGCATTAACACAATGCACTATACACATTACTGGGAGCTCTTTTTTCCACAGGTATATTTGTAGGATGGTGACATCATCAGACTTGACAAAGATGAGCATGCCACTTTTAAGGTGTTTCAGTAGTCTTCAAAAAGGTTTCTCCTTTCCAAGAAGAAGCACACGCACAATCTCATACAGTTGGCAAGTGTAGGAATCAAACCCCTACTTAACGATACTAGAGGAATACGCATTAACATGACACACTATATACATTACTGGGAGTTTCTCCTTCCGCAGGTATATTTGTAGGATGGTGACATCATCAGACTTGACAAAGTGGGTTACATTAGGTGACATTAGGTGGGCTACATAGAAGAGATTTCTAAACACTTTGGCAATGTGATCATCAAAGGAGAGTTTACTATCTACCTGGGTCCCCAGGTCCATAATTACATTCTCCGTACATACTGGATTACCACCTATGTGGTAATTTGTGTGCACTTTGTTTTATCCAAAGGGGATGACTATGCATTTTTGGCATTCTGCTTGAGGGCATTGTTTTGACACCAGGTATCTGTCTCTCTAAGACCCTTCTGGAGGATGTTTGTGTCAGCCGTAGAGTCAATTATGGACCACAGTTAGCAGTCATCTGCAAACTTGTTCAGCCATACTCCTCCTGTGCTTGCCTGTACCTCTGAGCAGTATCTACTGAGCAGGTGGGGTCCCAGGACCAAGACCTGTGGGATGCCATTTGTGACTGGTTTAGAGTCAGACATGGCATCCGCAACTCTGAACATGTGTGTTTGATCTGTGAGCCAGTTGGCCACTCATCCTGTGACATAGGTGTTAATGTTCAAGCTGGTAAGCTTGTCCATGATGCCAGAGTGGGGAATGGTGTCAAAGGCCTAAGTGAGGTCCAGGTGGGCTGTGTGGACTACTTTCACTTCCAGCTGTGTCCTTGGTAACTGTTTCAAAGAAGTCAACTAGGTTTAGGAGGCAGGATCTGCCTTTAACAAAGCCAAGTTGGGTAGAGTCCAGTGTCTGGAGGTTCCCAATGCCTCTGTTTATGGGTTCCATGATAATTTGTTCCATAGCTTTGCAGACCAGGCTGAGTAGGCCTATAGGGCAATAGTTTCCAGGTTCTGTTGTGGCACCACCTTTGTGGAGCTGGATGACTGTTGCTGTATTCCATTCTTTGGGTACATAGCCTGTGGTAAGGTTGAGTCTGGATGGTGAATGTAGGTGAGGGTGTAGTTCCTTTTGGGGCTGGTGTAAAACGCAGCCTTGGACACCATCCAGTCCTATTGATGCTGTGTTCTTAGCTTTGGAGAGGGCTGTTTTTACCTGCATGTCCATGAAGTCTGGGGCTCTGCAGTCTTCTGGGATGGACACAGGCCCTGTTGGGGGTGATGGGGGGTTTGCACTGAACTTGTCCGCCAGGATGTGGGCAATGCCAGTTGGTTCAGTGTATTTTTTGCCATTTTGCAGTAGGTGACAGCATATTTAAGAGTTGCCACCTAAATGTTTGGTATAGCTAACGAAGGCTTTGTGGTTGTTATTCTTACATTCCTTGGCAATTTGTCTTTAGAAACTGGCCTTGGATTATTTTATGATCGATCATTGTTTCTTCCTAATAATGATCAGTGATGCCTTTCCTTTTGTGAAGTTTGCTCTGTCATGTGTTCA
The DNA here is from genome assembly GCF_019279795.1 of Protopterus annectens. NCBI lineage: Eukaryota > Metazoa > Chordata > Ceratodontiformes > Protopteridae > Protopterus > Protopterus annectens. The sequence goes on from NC_056731.1 coordinate 1,301,290,979, forward strand.
TTTCCTCCTTCTGTTGTATAGCTTATTTATGGGCAACGACCACCAGATTGGTTTCTTATTTTTGGAGGAGTGCGTCTTGGTTTTATTTGGGATGTTTCGATCCATGCATCCCTGTAGATGCTCATAAAATGTACTTGTAAATGATTCTGCAGATTGTATATCATTATACTATAGCAAGGGGGCTTTGGAGCTTTCCACTTTGGTCTTGAGAAGTGTGCAGTTTGCTTTTAAAAATTTCTTCACAGTGGTTTCCTTGACTTGGGGGGGGGGATGTGGATGTCCATCGTGATTACTTTATGATCTGATATTACCAGTGAGGGGTTTATCTCTGTTGTGGAACACTGGTTCCCCATGTTGGTGATGATCAGGTCCAGTATGTTATCACCTCTAGTGGGCATGGTGACCAGCTGTTCCAGGGTGTTTGAGATTTTAAACTCTAGGAAGCATTGGGCAAAGGATGTTGTACACGAATAATTCTCCCAGTCAATGTTTGGGTCGTTGTAATCTCCTCATATAATGGTGTTTGGTCGGACCTTTATATTTTCCACTGTTCTCAGGAATACTGAGTGAGGTTCCTGAGACAAGGTAGGTGATCTGTAGCAGGCTACAATCTGATAAGCAGCTTTTCCCAATGTTAGTTGCACTTGCACAGGCTCCAAGGCCTCATGCTGTGCCACTAACCTGAAGGTGTGGGTATCCATAAGGTAAATGGATACACCCCTTCCTTATGTATTTCACTCTGGGTTTCGGGGCCGAAGATAAGAGGAATTGTGAGTGTTTTATGTGTAGCATGTCCAACAGCTCTGTGCTTGACATAGCTTTGTATGTTAGGCAGAGATCGCCTCTGAGTAGGCGATATGCGAGAGAGTACAGCTGGAGCATTTTGAGATGGTCTGTGTATGGCATGTATTTCAGGTGGCTAATGCTCTTTGTGAGGTATTTCTGCAGGCTTTCCAGTTGTTGTAGATGTCTTGTGAGGTACATAGCAAAAGGGGCATTGTACTCTATTATGGATCTAGTGAGTGATGAGTTGAGAGCAACAATGTCCTCTTCTATTCTGCATGAGACACCTTTTGTGATGAGGTGTGCTACATAGAAGGATTTCCTGACTACTGTGGGGATGTGATTATCACAGGTGTGTCCACTGTCCACCTGTGACCCAAGGTCTCTTATCACACTTTCAGTGTAAGTATACTACCGCCTATGTTGTAGTTCATGGCTACAGAGTTTTTACCAAAGGGGATGACAATGCACTTTTTGGCACTGAGCTTTAGGCCATGGCTTTGACACCAGGCATCTGTCTCAGTGAGGCCCTTTTGTAGGATGTCCACATCTTTAGTAGTTTCACTTATGGCTCCTAGTTTGCAGTCATCTGGAAACTTCATTAGCCACAGATCTTCCATGTTAAAGTTTACTTCAGGGAAGTAGATACCAAATAGGACAAAACCCAGGACTGAACCCTGTGGTACTGCACTTGTCACTGGTCCAAAGTTGTACTTGGAGTCTGCTACTTTCACAGTGTGTGTTATGTCAGTGAGCCAGTTGGCAACACATCGTGTGACATAACAATTTATACTTAGTTTAGTGGGTTTATCTATAATTCCAGAGTGGGGGATGGTGTTGAAAGCCATGGCAAGATCTACATAGGCTGTGTGAACCACCTTACCCTTGTCTACGGTTCTGGTGACTGCTTCAATGATGTCTATCAGGTTTAGGAGACCTGATCTGCATTTTACAAACCCAACATGGTTGTGGTCCAGAGATTGGAGATTACCAATGTCTTTTTTTATAAGTTATATGATGATACATTCCATGGCCTTGCAGAGCAGGCTCATCAGGCTAATGGGGCGCTAGTTCCTGGGGTCTGTGGTGTCTCCACCCTTGTGTAGTAGGATAACCGTCACTGTGCACCATTCAGCAGGCACAAAGCCTTAGGTGAGGTTATGACTGAATATGGTACGTCAGTGTGGTGCCTGTTCATTCTGTAGTTTGTGTAAACACAGCCTGGGAAGTTTTCTCGTCCCATGGATGCTGTGTTCCTGGCTTTGGAGATTGTTTTTCACCTGTGCAGCCGTGATGACAGCAACTTTGCAGTCTTCCGTTATGGAGATGTGCTCCTTCATGGGTGAGAGGGGGGTAAAATTAGCACTGATCCTATCTGCCAGGATGTTGTCAATATCAGTTGTGTCTGTATATTTACTGCCATTGTGCTGTAACTCAGAGCAGATCTGAGTGCTGCCATTGAGATTCTTGACATAGATATAGAATGCTTTGTGGTTGTCTTTAGAATCAGTGTCGATTTTGTTTTCATAACTAGTTTTGGAGGATTTTATCAGGGATCACAGCTTCTTACTGATGTTGACCATGGAGCTCCTCCACTCATGGGATTTTACCCTCTTTTGCAACATTTTCTTCCTTCTGTTGTGCAGTTTGTTTATGGCAGGGGAACACCAGATTGGCTTCCTTTTCTTGGAGGATAGCGTCTTGGTTCTGTTTGGGATAGCACAATGCATGCAGTCATGTAAGTGCTTATAAAGTGCAATTGGGAAGGATTCATTAGTCATAACTCTATTGTCCATCTGCATGGGTGTCCTGCAGTTCAGCATTTCTGTCTTAAGAAGCATGAAGTTGGCTTTGGAGACATTTTTTGACATGGTTTCCTTAATGGGGATGTGGGTCCAGAATGTGGATATGTAATTAGTGTATGGTCAGGATAGGACCAATGAGGCGCTGACTTCAGGTGTGGAACACCGGTCACGCAGGACAAACCAAACCCCATAACCAACACAAATAACCACAATGTGAGCTAAATGCTACTCATTGCCAGAAGTCTCAGCCTCCAGATGCACACACTCAAGGCACTTCTCATTATGGAGGATACTGATATCTGTGCAGTAACAGAAACCTAGTTCAAGGCTCTGGACAGCACACCAGCACTACTAGGATAATACTCATTCCGTACGTTCCAGCATCAGAACCTGAATCATAGCACATAGGGTGAGGATGTATCCATATTCATCAAGGATACCTACACCTCTCTCTACATGCTCTCTACAGGATATGTACCCATAGAATGTTGCACAGCAATGTTCTTCACACTCCACAAGGGTGGGGCCACAAAAACCCCTTGGCATTCATGCTCTATGAGCCTGACAAGTGTGTTCTGCAAGGCAATGGAGCCAATCATAATGGAAGTCAACAATACAGAGACTGGGAACCTTCACACAGTTGAGCACACCCAGTTTGGCTTCGTCAAACGCAGACCACGCCTCCTGAACTGGGAGGATTTCTTTGACAGTTACCCAGGCTACAGATGATTGAAATGAGCTCAACACACATACCTATACCTCGCTAAGGCCTTTGACACCATTCCACAGTCAGGTCTCATAGATGAACTCATCAACCTGGCCATGAATCCATACATCACAAGATGGATTGCAAACTGGCTCACAGATAGATCCCACACATTAAGAGTTGTTGGCTACATGTCAGACTTTACACCAGTAATGACTGGTGTCCCCCAGAGTTCAGTCCTGGGGTCCCTCCTGTTTGGTATAGACTTCTCAAATGTACATACTAACACAGGAGGGTTGTGGTTGACTAAGTTTGCTGGGAACTGTAAAGTGTTTGCCATAATAGATTCCCCGGACGACAGACATATTCTTCAGAAGGGACTCTATGAGACAGATGTGTGGTGTCAGAATCATGGCCTCAAGCTCACTGTGGAGGAATGCATAGTGATCCTCTTTGTTGAAAACAAAATACCCACAAACTACCACATAGGTGTTACCCCCTTAAAAATGTCAAGGTGATAAGGAATCTGGGGACACAAGTAGATAGTCATCTTTCCTTTGACAACCATGTTGCCAAAGTGATTGGGAGATCCTATGTGGCCCACCTAATCAACAAAGGGTTTGCATCAGGATCCAAAGAGGTAGTGTTGGCACTCTACTCTTACGTAATCAGACCCATAAAATAACACAAAAAAGGGTTCAAAAACCGGAATCCTCCAACCGTTGTGACAAATCAGTAATATCCACTTTCGTCACTAACCGGAATCAAAGTAATCAGACCCATCATTGAGTACAGTGCACCATTTTGGATGTACTCTACTTAGCATATCCAGCAGCTGTAGAGACCACATAGGTACCTCACCAAGAAGATTACTGGCCTCAAACAGTTGTGTTATGTAACACAACTGGTAATAAATCTGTTCTTCATTGCATACCGCCTACTCAGAGGCACACTCTGCCTAACATACAGAGCCATGTCCAGCACATAACTGTTGAATATGCTCCATCTACAGATAACAACATTGAGTCGCCCTACACATTCCAGGGATATGAACCTCATCACAACGATGAATACAACATGCTGGTGGGATAGAGTACCATCCCAGACACTTGCTTTACTGTGGAACAGAGTCCCAATGTACATCAGACAGAACCCCTCGCTGACACTCTTCAATTGGAACCTTGATGAGTGGATGGGAAACAGACAATTCATGCCAGGCATCACATCTAGAAAGGGGCTTAGGGTACTAACTATTAGAACTAGGCCTTGGGAGACTACCCGATGGTGTGGTGAAAGCTGCACAACTTGCATAGGCTGATATATGCCTCCATGGAGATAGTCTACTACATACCTATGAACCTATGTGACAGGTACATGTCTACAGATAGTAGATGTGTACTTCATTGTACAGTCATGTTGTTCAGCAGGCACATGGACCACATACTCTGTAATGCTTACAGATACTGGTGGCTGTTATAAACAGTGGGAGAGATGTGCACCTCATGTCTTTCTTGCCATTGGGATGTGTCCTGGGTGGGACAGTCCTGGATGGCTCCCTGTCAAGGTCACCCTCTTACACAGATCTCTGTCCATCCATCTTTGGCTTATTATACTGTGTTCCCCCTACATATATATATATATATATATATATATATATATATATATATATATATATATATATAGGTACATTGGTAGGTAATAGGCTATCTGCCTGAAGGCATATATTAGTATGGCCAGAGTGTGCAGCTATCACCACCCATGGAGTTCGTTCCCTAGCCTCTGTGTAGTAGAGCTGATGAAGTGTTCCATGGTGTGACAGTTCAGTTTCACATACACTAATCAAGGCTCCTCTGGAAGAGTGTCAGTGAGGGTCTCGGCTTAATGTCGGTTGGGAGCCTGTTCCAAAGCAAGGGAAGTCTGTGAGTTAGTAATGTATCCCTCCAACATGTTCTATTTAATGTTGTGATGATGATATCCCTAGAGCATGTGGTACAGTGAGCTTGGGTTTACTTCAGATAGCGCATGTACATCAGTTCTGCATTGGACATGGACCTGTCTGTTGTGCAGAGATCTCCTGAGTAGATAGTATGCAACAGAGTACAGACTGAGTTAAATTATTGCATGGGGCAACTGTTTGAGGCCAGTAATCCTCTTGTTGAGGTACTTCAGTGGTCTTTTCAACTGCTGAAGGTGCCTAGTCAGATTCATCGCAAGTGTGTTGTGGTACTCTCTGATGGGTCTGATGACTGATGAGTAGAGGGAACCTCCTTTGACCTACATGCAAAGACCTTGGCAGTTTGTGGGAACACATAGCATGATTTTCTAACCACTTTGTGAATGTGTTTCTGGAAGTAGAGATGACTATCCACGTGTCCATAGATCCATTATTATCACCTCCCTATTTAGGGTGTTGGCACCTATGTGGTATTTGTATGACTGTAGCTTGAGGCCATAATTTTGACACCACATCTGTCTGACTGAGACCCTTTTTAAGGATGTCTCTGTTGTCCCAAACATCGATTATGACAACTTTTTTGCAGTCATCCACAAACTTTGCTAAACATAGTCCTCGTGTGTTTGACTGTATTTCTGAAAAGTATACACCAGACAGGAGGGGTCCCAGCACTGAGCCATGGGGGACAACAGTTGTTACCAGCTTGAACAGGAGACCACAATAATTACCCTGTGGGATCTATCTGTGCCCCAGTTGGCAATCCATCAGATGACATACATATTTATGCACAGTTTGTTGATTTTGTGGATACGACATGTGTCTGGGATGTTGGAAAAGGGCTTTTCAAGGTCTATGTGGGATGTGTGTAGCTCATTTCATTGATGTATGTCCTGGGTGACTGCCTTGTAAACAGTCTTGCAGGTTTAGGAACCATGATCTGCCCCTGACCAAACCAAAATGGGTAGGGTTGGGTGTTTGTAGGCTCACAATAGCTCTGTTTATGAGTTCCATCATGATGGACTCCATGGCCTTGCAGATCAGGCTTAGTAGGCTTATAAGACAATAGTTCCCATGGTCTGTTGTGTACCAGCATGTGTGGAGTGTGCCAAACGTTGCTGTAACCCATTCAGCAGTTTCATATCCTGTACAGAGGGTGAGTCTCAACAGACTGTTCAGGTGCAGGGTCTGTTTGTTTTGGAGTTCACATATGGCACAGCTAGGGAAACCATGTCATCCCATAGACGCTGTGTTTTTAGGTTTGGAAAGAGCTGTTTAACCATTGTATATGTGATTTCTGGGTTTTCACAGTCTCCAGGTATGATAATGGGTCCTTTTGTCAGTGAGAGGGGGGTAAATATGTATGGACCTGTCTGACAAGATGTTGGTAATGTCAGTCATGTACATGTGTTCATTTACAGTTTGCACTGACTCAGAACATATATGAGTTTACATTGATATTTATGACATAGCGAAAGAAAGCTTCATGGTTCTCTATGGACTCTGACAATATTTTTGCCAAAACATGGATTGGATAATATTAGGAGTGCTCATTGTTTATTGATGATACTGATCGGAGATTTATTGATCTTTGAATTTTCACTTTCTTTGAACAACTTAAGTACTTGTATTACATAGTTTGATTATGACAGGAGTCCAATATATTATATGGGTCTGTTTTCATATAACTGTGTGCGCAAGGCAGGATTGGTGAATAGTGACAAGTTACTGGGGTAAGAACTGTAACTGCCAGATATGTGTGGCCCACTGCTGTACTCAGACATGGCCTAAGTGTGTGAGCATGCCCAGTATGACCTTTCAGTATGTTGTTAACTGACATTTGCTTTGTTTATTTAAGTGTGTGAGCACGCCCAGTATGAACTTTCAGTATGTTGCTGACTGAAATTTGCTAAATTTGTTAAAGTGTGTGAGCATGCCCAGTATGGACATATATACTATATGTGTGTGAAAAATCAAGTTGGTTTTTACTTCAGGGCTCACCTTTGTGTTGTACATTGACAGGAAGCACACTGTGCCTGCAGGGCTTCCATGAGTCACTTTGCATAGACTTATCAACATTTCTACATACAGGGGGGACAGCTATTAGTTGTACATTTCTACCCGAGGGGCACAGCTGATTGTTACTCTGGGTGTACATAGGATGAGGGGTTCACCTGACACTTATACACATTTGCTAGGCCTGCACTGCTATGTCAGGTACTCCATTTCAGTCTGTACTGTTGCCTATCGTACTGGCTTGAGGCATACTACTGTACTACAGATCTTAGCTTCCAATTTCATGTATATTAGTTTGTGACTTCATAGCCTACCCAACCCACATCACACTGCCTGGCCTGTTATCTGTCTGCATAGGCCTAGGGGGAAGTTACTCATATGCCTCTTCAGAGAGCATGATACAGCATTAGTTTGTGTTTGCGTTAGTCTACAATTGTCCTGCTGTGTCTGTGCCAGTGAAATGCTGTCATGGCTTAGTGGTTCAGTACTGTGACTATAGTGCACAGTATCCTGAGTTCGAGCCTGTCACTGCGTTTTATTTTCCTGCTGGGCAGACCAGACTGCTTAAGGAACAGTAAAGCAGGTGTGAGTGTGTTTACCTGACTTTGCTCAACTTTGCCCAACCTTGCCCGACTTTGCCTAAAATTGCCCAACATTGCTCAACGTTGCCCGACATTGTGCTAGTTAGCATGGTGCGCAGCTCCACGCAATTGTGTTTAAATATGCTAAATAGTGGTAAAATGTGCTTAACAGTGCTTTATATTGCTTAAAATCGGGCAATCATGCCTCAGGTGGTGCTGCACAGCTGCCTATGTTGGATGCACATAGTACACTCCCTATACATGTTTGAAAACAGGTAGTGTCAAGTTAGGCATCCCTTTTATTGTATGTGCGAGTCAGAGAGAGGTGTCATTTCCAGGATTCCTACTGAGTCAGTGTATGTGTTATGCGTTGCCTCTTTGCCAAGGCCAAGGCATACTGGGCACGCCTCCTTCTGCCTTATGGGTCAGGCTCAGGTTGTTCCTCCTCTGAGTCACGCTGTGCCTGTGCAGGCCTTGGCAATGTTAGGGGGCTGTTTGGCCCTGCCCCATGCTGTTCCTGCTGCAGCTGTTTTCGCAGGATCATATTGTGTAGCATGGCACATACCATGACAATTTGGGTACATGTAGTTGGTGAGTACTGCAAGGCTCCACCAGATGTGTCCAGGCACCGGAACAGGGACTTGAGCATCCCAAACACATGCTCAATAATGTTTCTTGTTTGTGCATGTGCCTCATTATGGAGTTCTTGTTTGGGTGTGTGTGCATTTCTGATGGGTGTCATCAGCCACGGCTCCAGTGCGTATCCAGCATCCCCCACTAGGTGACAGTCAGGAATTTCCCCATTGGCAAATCTCTGGTACAGCTGCGTCAGATGCCAGATGTGGGAATCGTGATAGCTTCCAGGGTAGCCAGTACCCACATTCATTATTATGCCCTGGGCATCGCACATGACCTGGCAGTTGATGGAGGGAAAGCCCTTGCAGTTGATGTAGGCCCTACCCCACTCACTGGGTGGTGCTTTGATGTGTATGTGCGTGCAGTCTATTGCACCCACTACCTCAGGGTATTCTGCTATTTGGTGGAAAAGATGCATATTGCTGGCCAATCCCTCATGGGAATTGGGGAAATATATGTGGTCACCGACATGTGCTGACATGGCATCCAGGAACTGGTGCAGTACCCTGGATGCTGATGCCTGTGAAACCCCAATCATATCACCAGTTGGTCTCTGGAAGGTACCTGTAGCTAGTATTCGTAGGCCAGCACATACCTTGGTATCCATTGGGATGGGTTCCCCTCTGTTGGTTCTGTGTGTGAGGCATGGCCGGCACAGCTCAACAATTTGCTGCAGGAGGTCTCTGTCCACTCTATAGCGCTCCACTATCTCCAGCACATGTAGCCCCTGGTAGGTTACCCTGGGTCTGTACACTCTTCTCCGTCTCCTCACTGTGGGTTGCTCAGCAGCATTCACAATATCACAACCCTCGACATCTTGCACATGTTGGTTTATGATAGCAATAGCAGCCCCTAACATTTTGTCTGACTTAAGATTTTTAAGTTTTCACTCTTTGTATACTGCAGTGTTGCAGCGTTCTTGGGAAAAAAACAGGGTAGACTGCTGTTTGCAGAGATTAAAGTGCTGGGCTGGGCTGGGCTAGTTTACTGCCTGTGTAATTGACTGATTCTGATATATTTCACCTGGCTGCTCTGCTAGTTCTCCTTGGTTAACTTCCTACTACTTCTTTTCCTTCCTTTTCCCTTTCTGTTTCCGCCCAGGGCAGCGCCGAGCAAACAAGCGCAAACACACACACACGGGCGCACACGCATGCACACGCATGCACATGCAGTGTGCCCATTTGCAAGAAATTTCAGATATATCCATGCCGTACGCCTTTGGTTTCTTGTTTTCAGCTAGAACAACTGTAGACACGCCTCTTGCAATCCTGAGCAACTCAGGGCAAACACAAGCCACTGTGTTCCAATAAGTTTACAGTCTTTCAGACATTCCCCCTCATGATGTCACCTATCTTCTACTCTACTACTCTCCTACTCCTACACTTACACTCTAGGGGCATGGCTCACATGCCGGGGAAAATTGGGATTCACTGTCCTTATCTTCATTTGCATAGGATTGCCTACTAGTGCTTGGTTACATCTATCACACTGAGCTCCCCCCCTTAGCAACCACTACTCAGTGACCATGTTGTTTTCAGCCTGCCCTTCACCTGCATGGCAGAACAAGCTTTTTAGTGAAAATGCCCATTTTTGGCTATTTTTCAATTTTTTTCATTTTATTTAAAGTGCCGCATGTTTGCGCGGCACTGTGCTACGCTTAAACATCGGCGATCAGGGAAAACATTTGATTTTAAGGATTTACAACATTTGCAAATGCCAATGGCCTTATATTTGGCCAATGGCATGCTTTCTCAACTAGATGCATCCTTTATTTGGAGCTGTCATAGCTCTGTTTAGCTATTTGCAGAACGGTACTCCGTTACCAACGGAGTCCATTTCTGCAAATAACACTACTCTTACATGGACAGATTAGTGTTTCCTGGATCGCAAATTTATCTAATTTGCATAGCTTTCAGCAGCAAATGAGGTAATTTGCATACCATAACAGTGTTCGTGCAAGAGTAACTTTAGAAGCTCTCATGCAATCCCCTGCCGGCTATTGCTGGATCGCTCGGCAGACTTATTGGCTGTCTGCCGTCTTACACTACTCTTAGACTCCATTCAAGCCTTCGTAAATCCAGCCCCAGTTCTTATTTTTGAGTCTTTGTTCCCCTTTATTTTAGGCATTGTCCAGATTTGTTCAGCTGAAGGGTCCAGAAGTACACAAACCTACTAACCAATACACTGACAGAGAACCACTGGCCAAGACCTGAATTTCTGGAACCGAAGATGCACCAACACAAATGAAACGACAATTTTACCTAGGTTTCATCTTTAATGTACAGACTTCTTCAGAAAATAACACCTCTCAAACCCACTCCAACATTATATACACACAAATTTACACACACCTACATTTTCATTAACCTATTAGGATGTTAATTAACTAGTTAAAGCTATACACATCTACACTTTAAAAGTTATTGTTTTGTCGGTCAAAGTACACAAACCTCTTGGCTGCTCCAGTGGTACAGTAATAGATCTCACCCACTCTGTCCCATACACACACACACACACACACACACACACACACACACTAACCTTTGCTTCCCAAAATGCATGCTAACACAAATAATTTAAAATATTTTCTTATTTTAAGCCATTGTCCTGTTTTTTTTTTTTAGGCTTATCCAGATACCTTGATCTAAGAGCATACCTCTCAACTGCACATATTTTGCAGAATGCCAGATTTTTGCCTCATATTTTCAGTCTATTCCTCATAAAAAATCTGTGTTTTGACAAACCACTGGATGATCTAAAGCTTAAAATCTTTAAATTATGACATGCCTTTGAGTTTTAAATTTCATATCATTCAGAAAATTCATGCTAACACAAATCATGTTCTTCTAGTGAATTTATAAGTTTATAAGAGCAATATTTAAAATGTATTCTTCTTAGCACTTGTCCCTCTATTATGTCAGGGTTTGTCCAGATTTCTTGTGCTATGAGTTTGACAGGCATTTGTAAGAGGTCGAAAGGTATGTAAAGCTGCTGCTGTTGCCAGGGAATGCTGTCATTCTTCACTCTCTCTCACACACACTGCCAGGGCATCATTCAATCTCTTTCACACTTCACTCTCTCTCTCTCTCTCTCTCACACACACACACACACACACACACACACACACACACACACACACACACACACACACACACACACACGCACACAAACACACACAGTCTCTCTGCTTTCATGCAGGCATTCACTCACAAATGCAGACAGAAACATGAACACACATACACTTTCTGTTTCACTTGATTAATCTCTCTCTTACTCTTATACATGCATACGTTCTCACATATCCACTTTATTTTAATTTTTAATTTTTTTTTTTATTTTACACTACCTAAACAGTAAAAGTGCTGCTTAGCAGGTGTAAAATAATGGTTTGCTTGCTCTCTCTTTCACTGACATGCACGCATACACTCACACACAGACATAAACACACACAATTTCTTCTAATCGTCTTTTTCTTTTCACATTTTACACTTGCTAAACAGCAAAACTGCTGCTTAGGGAGTGTAAAATAATGGCGGTCATCCCCTTTTCTCAGTCTGAGCTCCACAGCAGCTTGATATGCTGCTGTGAAGTGGCAGACTTGTTTTTCAGTGGGCATTACTTGTACATTAATACTGTGCTGGAGAATGTTCGTTCTCCAATCAGGGTGTGAATGTACAATTTGCTGATTTTCTAAAAATGATTAGTGTATGCATGAGTCACCTAAAGCATGGCCTTTATAACATTGTAAGTTAGTGCTAAAAGAAGTAAACAGTGCTTGATATTTGTTTTTAAATACAATATAAACAAGTAATGTCAGCATCAGTCAGTCCCATATCAGTCTTTTAATAGTCTTTTAAACAGTGGGGCAGTTTTTTAATATTTAGTATGCTTTTTATGGAGCAATAATAATTTGCTGTCCATAGATTTCTTTAAGACCCTCCTATAATGCCTTCTAAGTGCTGGTGCATTTGTACTTTTTAGTTCAATTATAGGTTCCAAAATGCTTTTTAACATATTGCTTTCATATCCCCTCACCAAAAATCATTTTCATGTTAATTTAGGTTCCTAAGAAAGGGCTCCACTTTTGTGGTGATCCTAGTCAACCTGTAGCCCTGGGACTTAATAATGTTATATTTCATCCTGGCATGATAGAGACTCTTATGTAGCAGGAGGTTTACTCTGGTAGGTTTTCTGTAAAGATATGTGTCAATTTTACCTTGGTCCAAGTCTTTAGAAATCTACATATCTAAGAAGACTGCCAAAGTGAGGTTGTGGGAAGAGGTGAAGTGCAAGAAGCTGGTGGTTTGATTCGGATAGCTGATGACCTCTTCTAATTTAGCACTGTCTCCTTTCCACACAATAAATACGTCATCAATAAAGTGCAGATACCCAGTGATATGTTGCATGTACTCTCTGTTATTATGAACACAATCCTCCTTCCACTTGCCTAGGGCTATGTTGGCTAGGCTAAGGGCCATAGTTGACCCCATGGCTACACCAGTCTTGTTTGTAGTAATTTCCATTTAACATAAAGAAATTGTAGCTAATCACCGTATCTAAAAGTTTACCTCTTCTTTCATGTTGTGCTGGTGTGCCATTGTTATTTTTCTTTCTTTTTTTAATGATCTTTTTGTTAGTCAGTCATTTTTTTAGTTAGTTAGTTAGTTAGTTTCTTAAATAATAACATTTTAGATTAATTGGTTAGCCCATACAAAGCATTAATAACTGGTCTTAGATTCTAATTTGTCTCTAGCTTTTCAGTTTCAGTTTTAGGTAGCACCGTCTCTGTTTACATTATGGTGTTAAGGGGGAAGGGGATTTGGCTAAAGGAATGATTTTAATGCTTTTATTGTTCTAAACAGAACGAGCATCTGTAACTACTCCCTTGCTCCAAACAACCTGATTATATATAAATGATGAATGTTTTTGATGCTCTTCATTATATTCAACTAGGATCGCTTGTTTGTGTGTTTCAATAAAGAATATTTCATTTTTAACTCAGCTGTGGACTACCTACTATTTTCTTTTTGATTATTTTGTACCATGTATTTTACAGTCATACTTTACAGTTAAACTTTTATTATATGAACTAAGTGCATAAAATAACTCAGGAAGTGAACATTACACCCTCCACACTACAAAGTTTCTTCTTGGTTTGTTTAGTGTAGCAATCCCTCAATTTAGTGAATGTTAACTGCAGTGAGGTTAGGGAGATTACAATGTTTTCCTTTTGGCTTTTCCCGGTTAGGGGTTGCCACAGCAGAACTCTGGTCTGCTAATGATTGGCAGTTGATTTTTATGGTGCTGAGGTGCCAGCCTGACACCCAACCTTCAATGAAGGCACGCCCATTCACGCATGTCTTTCGAACACCACTCAACCATGGGGAGGACATGCAGACTCCCCACAGAAGGCACTCCAGCCAAGAATTGAACAGGAGAACCTCTTGCTGTGAGGGGACAATGTTACTGCTGCACCACCATGGCTTTTTCTTAAAAGGAGACCTGCTGCTTGTGGGAGCCCAAGTTACTTTACAGCAGTGCAAAGATTATGCCATTCTTCTGTGGTAAAGTGCCTTCATCTGCAAAAGTATTTATTGAACATCTGAGGTACTGGAATTGGTAAAATGGTCAAAACAGACCAGATCTGGCACCACTTCTTGTGACAATCTTCTAGTCACATCTCTCAAGAACTTTATAGAACTAATTGTTTCTTGTAGGGCTGAATAGCTCTACTGCTGCCAGTTGCTTCATACCACCTTTTTGTATTATTGTAAAGCCTTCTGTAAACAGTGACATTACTTTTTGCCCTCTATAACTGATAATGCTAACAAGTCCTAAACTTATTAATCTTTACGATTTGTATTTTCTACTGACTGATGTATTTTAAAGGTTAAAGCTTTTAGGCTGGTGAAGCTTATATCAACAAGTCCCTTTAGTATATAATTAAAATAATATGGAGTATCATCCAGCAACAAAACTGTCTCTATGGTTACCAATCTGTATAGTTATGTATACTACCTGGTAGCCTTACTGAGTTTCCATATAGGAGACATTGATATGTACTCAGTAAGTGATTCTTACATATTTTAGGAAGTAAAAATGTTGTCCTTAAACATATTTTACTCATTTTGATTTCCTTGAATAATAACCAAATAAAAATAGTTAAAGCAACCAAAATAAATGAAGACAGAGAGAAAGAAAGAAAATGAACGAAAGAAAGAATTTCGCAATTTTCATGGTATTAATGAATACAAATGACAAAATTAATGGTAATAACACTGACAGTAGTAGGTATTGTCTATGTATACATAAATAGAAATACAGCATTTTTCAATATTTTTTACTTAACTATCATGTGGTCAGATCCACGTGATACACTAATCCACTTCTTGGTAACACTTCTTTAAAGATGTACTTTGGGATTAAGAAGGGCTTAGTCTGATGCAGAAATTAATCTTGAATGGTTTCCACATCCCACTAAACATTCTGAATTCAGATACCAGATGGGTAGCAAACTGGCTCACTGATAGAACCCAACTAGTCAAAATAGGGGAAGGCACCTCAAGTAGTAGACTCGTAATGAGTGGTGTACTCCAGGGATTGGTCTTGGGGCCTCTGTTATTTGTGATATACAAGCCAAAACCAATGGGCTATGGCTGACCAAGTTTGCAGATGGTTGCAAGCTGGGCACTGTCATCAATTCTCCTAGTGATGTGGGCATCCTCCAAGAGGGTTTCATGCAAATAAATGACTGGTGCCAGAAACATGGCACAGTGGTGCAGTGGTTAACATTGTCGCCTCACAGCAAGAGGTTCTCCGGTTCGATTCTCGGCTGGGGTGCCTTTTGTGTGGAGTTTGCATGATCTCCCTGTGTTCGCGTGGGTTTCCTCCGGGTACTCCGGTTTCCTCCCACATTCCAAAGACATGCATCTGGAGCATTTCTCCCCGGGCCTCCGCTGAAAACAGGCTCTGTGGAACCTAGTCGGACATTCCCGGTCAACAAATGTTAAAATAAAATAAAAAAAAAAATAAAAATAACATGGTCTCAAGCTGAATACATAAAAATGCATCATCATCCCCATTGGGGAGTGATGTCCCCACAATTGTTCATTCTAGTTAGAAAGGACAAAGTGAAATGATGAGGTATAGATTGCAGACTGTAGAGACTTACTACTCCCCAGATTTCAGAATATAATTTTTCAAGACAACATTGTGGAGAGATGGCATGAACTACGGAAATGGCAGGTAGAGTAGGAATCCACTGAGGCATTTAAGAGATTATGCAATATGTAAAAAATGAGCCTGAGAGATGGTAAGGATGGCAGGAAGGTCGAACGTTAAGATACTTAAAATGGCAGACTAGACAGACTTATTTCTCCCTCTGTCATCAAACAAGTGTAATGTAATGTAAAGTAATGTAAACTGGCATAATGAAATGTAATTTAGTAGATGAAAAAAAAAAACTTTTTTTCAGCTTCATTTTAGTACTTGTAGAATAGATAATACTTAGTCAAGAATGGTGGCAGTACCTTGAATGGAAACACACTGCCTTCCAAGGGAAAGGACAACTTTTCTTCTTCTTCACTTGAAGTTTTAGGGGCAATCACATGCTATTTCTTGCACTCTAGAAAAAAGGAAAAGGTTATCTTAGCCATCAATTATGTCATTAGATGATGCAATATAATCTTTAACAGAACAAATATCTACATGTCATTTCTCAGCTAGTGGTAAATATCTAAACTGTTAATACTACCTTTTATATATAATCAACAAATACTGCTCCCAGCTACAGTGTTAAGCAAGCCTATGCATTTTTCATAAAGTGTGCTTGGTGTGACTCACATCACCAACAGCACAAATTCTAACTTTGTCTAACAGTGTGCCAAGTCTGCTTAGTTGCCCAGGAGCTATTAGTGTTATTACTTTGGAGACATATTCCACTAGTTAAAGGTCATTTGCTGTCCTTCAAAGATAATCATCTCGTAACCCTCAGAAGAGGACAAATACATCTTCTGTCTCCAAGGCATCTTTAAAGTAAAAAAAAAAAAACACTACAAAATAATAAGAGGAAATGCAAGTCTGCAAATGTAGCACAGAATTCCAAAACAGCAGCTGTCTTGGAACAGTGGCTGTTCATATATATATATATATATATATATATATATATATATATATATATATATATATATATATATATATATATATATATATATATTTATATGTATATGTATATGATATATATGCATATATTTTCAAATGGGTCTTCCTTTATAGTCATGAGTATCAGGCAGTTCCTAAACCCTGTGTTGTGTGCTGTTCTTTGATAATCGGGACAGGCTGTATTTTCTACATCTCTCATAATACAAGACCACTGAAATCTAGCTGCAACTCTAGCATTTGTCTTATCTATCCTCAAAAGAGCATCCAAGACATGAACATGTACTGTCCCCATTACATGGGCTGTAAAAGGCCTTAATACTATTAACTGGCTCAGAATATATGCTCTGTCTTAGGTTACTCTGTACAGTAACTAATTTCTTAATTCAAAATATGGCTAGGAAATTGGGCTACTGTGTTCATACAAACATGCTAGGCTATGGATCAGATAGACCATTTGCAGTAAAACCCCAAGGTCCCATTTCATAAGAATCCTACAACATGAATATCTGATAGCTAATTGTTTCCCCTAAAATTGAGGGTTTGCAGGGGTGCAGACTAGGGTGAATTTATAATTTTCCACAAAATCATCCAGGTTGCTCTTGAAGAAGGTCAGAGAGTTATTTGGTTTTACATCTATGGGAAATCTAGTCCATAACAAATAATGTAATTATTATACAAGCAGGTCTTGAGTTATACTGAGTTTGACATTTAGTTACCTTAAGCAAGTGTTTAGGTTGCTGTTTGTTTCGGCAGATGTGTAAGAGGTCACATAGGACTTGAGCATTTAAGGCTTTGTAGGTGAGTCATAGTTCTCAAGAGTTTTTAGGAAACAGAGAAGAGAGAGACAGTGCTTTAAAGTTATATTTGTATAATAAGGAAGGTATGCCTTTTGATTCATTTACTGAAAAAATGACACTGTCTTTTGGGAACAGTCACATGTTTGGACAAGTACCCACCTAAATGGGGCTTTATGGGCCTGATAAAGAAAGAGTGGAGAAGAGCAAAAACTTCCTTTAACCTGGAAGATGTACCTCTAGTAACTGGAATAGCTAGATAAAAGAATTTCCTAATGATGTTGGATACATGATGATCAATGGAAATCAAAGCCTAAACCAACCGTATTAGAAGTAGTAAATATAGTAATAGATATAAAGGAACAAGAAGAGAGATCTTTAGGAAAGGGCAGGAGCAAATTACCTTGAAAAGAAAATGGGAATTATGGGAACAATAAATGCATAATGAGGTTTGAGGGAAGGTAGGAATTGAAATAGCTATGTAATGTTCATTTGACAATGACTGTAGAGTAGATTATATGTGTTGTATAATGTTTGCAACTAAAAATATGTCAATATGGTTTGTTTTCATGTGTATAAATGTATGATTGCCTGTGACATAAGTGATAATTAAATAAAGATGTTTCTTCTTTAATTAAATATTTCTTTGAAAATAAATGTATCCGGGTCCCTAATTGCGTTAGTATTCAAAGAGATGTCTGCTATAGGCATACAAGTTTGCCAAAAGGTACAGTACTACATTGCATGGTGTTTAGCTCATATAAACAATCCAGGAACAATGTTCTTATATGTGTTAAGCCCTTTTGAAGATTCTTGGAGTCAGCAGGAGAGTTTATGACAACTCTGAGTATGCAGTCTTCTGTGAATTTGATGAGCCACAGGCCCATGATATCAGCCCTGATATCAGAGAATGAAATTCTGACAAAGAGACAGACCAAAGCCTGATCACTGAGGGACACCACTAGTATCGACCTTTTCCTATGAATGTATGCCCCCTGTACCAAGGGACTGGGTTCTGTCAGTAAGCAATTTTTCTATCTAGCTGGTAAAAAAAGGGTTAGATTTAGTTTGATTGGATTGTTGATAATGTCAGAATGTCGGATGTTGAATAAACCCTTCATCAGATTGAGGTAATCAATGTGAATCAATTTTCCTGCATCCAATACATCAATGACTTATTCAATGAAGTCCAATAAATTTAAGAGGCAGGATCTCCATTTCATGAACCTTAACTGGTGTGGATCAAGAGACTGTAGACTACTGATGTCATTTTTAATATTTTCTATAACAATGCACTTCATTGCTTTTGAAAATAAGCCTGGTTAGGCTTATATGTCTGTACTTTCTTGGATCAGTGGCGAATCCTTCCTTATGGAGTTGGATAATTATGGAAGTTCTCTGGTAACCATTGGAAATGTTGGAAGCTGCTAGGGCATGTCCCAAAACATGGAGACTGAATGGCTGAAATAATGTATTTACATATACTAAGTCTGAGATGGCCATTTCCCAGAATATTCCCTTTTTTCCAAGGTATGCTGATCTCAAAGTTGGTCTATAAAAGTTTATGGGGGGGGGGCTTGCCCCCACATCTCTGGTGCAGGGAAGCCAGACCTCTCAACTTTTAACAACAGAATTTGCAATAAAGTAAAAAATAACTAAGGAAATTGCCCCAGACTAGGGACATATTTTAAATGTTGTCACAATTATCTTTAGAACGTCTCAAAGTGAATTCCACTTTTTTGGAGGAAGGGGACAAACCTTTAACAAACATCAAGTGTGGTCCTACAAAACAAGGACAGTTGACAGGTCTGAGGGGAGCTTGCCCCCTGCAAAAAAAGAAGTTTAATAAAGATTACTGTTCTTCGAGATTCTCTCATCACCCATACTTTTGTTCCACTTTTTTCAGTTTGTTGGCACTTGGAATTTTGAGTGCCAACATTTCAATAGGGAGCCCAGTTCTCCACACCTCTGGCACATATTTAGGGGAAAGGTTGAGGTAAAATACATTTAGTAGGCAAACTATAAGACTGTGCTTAATGTTGCTAAGAAGGTAGCCTGTCACATTATCTATACCAAGGTTGTCCAACCTTTTGGCTTGCCAGGGCCACATTGAATGAACAGAAATTGTCTTGGGGCTGCATATAAAATATAACTCTTTTGCTGCCACGGGCGACCATAGTCAACCTCCTGGCTGTACTGTAGGTGCATTCGAACAATGAATAAATGTAATAAATGTCTAATATTTGCCTTAAAATTCTAATTCTCATTCTAATTTTAATTCTTAATCTAACAGTAAACTCTAACATCATAGATATTTATTTTTTAACAAATAAACAGGTACAAAACCCTTCCTAGGTATATAACGTCATACACTAGCCTACAGCAGAACATCTGTACATATCAGTAATCAATATCTCTAAACTCTTGTAGCATGTTATACTATGGAATCCATTACATCTGTGTATCCCCTACAATTTTATTTACCCAGAATGACACCTCTAAGTTGATAAACTTGGCAGTTGTGATATCTGTTAAGTCAGGGAATGTATGAGCAAAATCGATGCAATAAAATAGGAAAGAATCCATATACTTCTGGCAGTTAAAACTCACCCTTTCATTTCCCTGCAAAAAGTACCTGGAGACCCCCCCCCCCCAATTCCAATAGCCAAGGTACCACAGTAACCAATAATACACTGAAAAATGTGTTGCAACTAACAACCAACACTCAATTCAGAATGAGATGCTGACATATTTCCATCACACTAAACATCAGTATAATCCTATAAACCAGATATTTACTCCTTCTCCACCCCAAGCTGCAACCACAAGAGACCCATTAAAAAGCACTATATTACCTTTAATTATTTATCAAATTAACTAAAATAGGGCATCGGTATTTAACAATATACTAATCATATAAAAATTCACTGTCCTAATTAAAATTCTGAATTCAGTTACACCAGTTATTTCAAAATTGCTTATGTAGGGTATTATAGTATGAGCCTACCAGACATTTGAAGCTTCACTTTCACAGACTTACAGTATTGAATATGCTAATAATTTTAGTAATTCTGTGAAGTTTGTCTGCAAGAAAATAGCTAAAAAATCTCAAATCACCACAAACATATTATATAAATAGTGTCCATAATGCATAGAAAATCTTCATTTGTAGATCATGACTATAGGTTTATACTCAATACAGAAAGGACATTTGTGTCAGTCTGACCACTAGTACGATTTACCCATTTATTTTCCACTGTCACATATTGGTTACAGTCATACCTCTAAACCTCTTGGAGCACAAACTCTGGACAAAGCCATACATTAAAGTGGGACAAAGGCCCACAAATAGGGAAAGTTTTTAAATATTGCTATTACAGACTTAGAAAGTCGATAGAATAACAGGTTTTGCATTAGCATAAAATTAAGTAGAAAGCACTGCTTTTGTTCTGCTAGCATTTGAAGGGGCACCAGAACTGGTTAACCAGTTCTTATTCCTTAAGTAGAGAACTTTAGGAGGTACAGGTGACTTTTGACATTCTTTTTGCAGGAAAAATAGCGTAATCATCTGCATGTCACATTACATGAGACAAAAGGCAAAACCAAGGAGGAGGTAAACATGGCAGTTAAAAGATAACTTGAATTTAATGAAGTATAAGTGCTTTCATAGGTTTATAGATTAGTACTAGGCAAACTACCCTTATGTGCCATTTTAAGCCTAGCCAATTGCTCAATGTGAGAGTCGAACCCTACGCTTTGCGTCTGTAAGGTAAACACCTTAACCATTATGTCGCATTGCTTCCACGATGCTTCTACAGATACAATAAAATAGCATCTCAAAATGCTTGTATTTAAGTCTCCATAAACCAATAAAAATGCTAGTAGTAGTCACATGACATATAAAACAATCACCTGACTCTTCAGTTATACTAGTCACTTGACCTAAACTCCAGCTTGCAAAATCCCAAATAGCACATTCATCATAAAAAAGCAAATATAAAACATTCAGCCTATGATGCAAAGCTGAAAAGCTGGTAAACTTAACATATAAAAGTTCCTGAATAAAATATACATACATGTTTATATATAACATTTTATTTATTTATTTATTTATTTTACAGTTTGTTTACCAAGATAGTCCATTGGACCAAGAAGTGCCCATTTTCCAAGGAGAAAAGCTCCATGAACAGCAATATATGAAGACAATGCATTTAAGTAGAAAGCACTGCTTTTGCTTTTGTGTTTATCACCTCCTTGGTTTTGACTTTTGTCTCATGTAATGTGACATAGAGATGATTAAGCTATTTTTCCCACAAAAAGAATGTCAAAAGTCACCTGTACAATCTAAAGTTCTCATACTATCAAAAGCATAATTATATTAATAGCAGACAGACATCCCTAATGGAAGTCATAAGAACTAGCAAATAAACACATACAAGGCTGCTCAATGGCCCCATCAAGATGTAAACATAAGGCCTGCACCACTGTGCCATTTCTATTTGAATTTCTATGAACTTTCCATATAAAAAACAACAAAGTTTATAAAAAATACTTATATGCTCACCCCCATGGCCTCCACTTAACACTACTTGTAACTAATCAGCAAATATATCTATTATAAATGAGTCTGCATACTCTTGCTGATTCAAAACCAAGTTAAACAGTCCATGCATGTAGATCTAAACAACAACAGTCTTGAACAGCAAGATAAATAAGAAATACTTATATAGACACTCCCATGGATTTACTAAGCACATCTTGTCATAAATCAACAAGTTTATCTATTGTAAATGAATCGACATACTAATGCCTTTCCAAAGTCAACTGTTACAGTTTATGCATACGGATCTGGAAGACATGGGAAGGTACACTGAGCATAGACTAATAGTTAAACCTTCCTGCTATCCAACATGTTCAGTGCACATGAAAAAAAGGTCTATTCTAATTTTTACTTACCAAAAACTCCACTGATTCATTGTCTGTTCCACTTCCAATGACATTCTTATTTTCCATTTTTTTGCAGGAGAAATACCAGTAAGTCCCTAATCTGTATTGTCTGAGTAAAAGCAAAATCAAATTATTTTTACTGAACTCTGCATTTCAGGTCAAATTTCAATGAAACCTGCATTTCTCAGGCACAGGCGCACACACACACACACACACACAAACACACACACACACACACACACACACACACACACACACACTCTTCTACTTTCACGCACACAAACATTTTGCTTTCGTGCACTCACTCACTCACTCACTCACTCACTCACTCACTCACTCACTCACTCACTCACTCACTCACTCACTCACTCTGCACTTACCTATTAATACAATTAGATGCTATCCCTTTCAAAGGCAACAAATCTGTCTTCAGCACAAACACACACACATACACTGATTCTTTGGTGCGAACACACAGATCCTAGTTTGGCGGGAAAAAACAAAATGGGAAGAGTGCTCTGGTGCATGCACACACCGACGTTGAGGTTACAGGTCATGGGCACGAAAAAATAAAAGAAAAAAATCGTTTTGGTGCATGCGTACACTAAAGTTGCAGTTAAAGGTTGCAGGCCACATGGAAGAGTTCTGAGGGCCGCGGGCTGGACGCGTCTGATCTAGACCCATCGAGCTAATGTTTTAGGCTTTGCAAAGAGCTGTTTAGAGATGCTCTGAGGTGATCTGATGGAGATGTGAGCCTACTACTGTGAGGGAAAAGTTAGAATGAGATAAGAATGTAAAGCTAGAGTTAAATTTATCTGATATTATGCTAGGTAACTGCTGGGGATGAGTATGTGTTGCTGTTATGTCTTAGTACAGTACATTGCTAGTTATTACTTCTAAAGTTTCTGACATAGTTAATGCAAAGCCTTGTTAGTATCCTTTACATAGGCTGCTATTTTCAATTTATTGGAAGATTTGATTTTTCTTATAAGTTCTTTGTTAACCTTTCTGAGTTCACTTTTAGAGGTTGTGGTATTAAGTTTGCTCCTACAGATAATAAGTTTATTCTTCTCATTGTACAATTTGTTTATACTAGAGTTCCATCATAAGGATTTATCCCTGAACTTAGCCTTGCATTTGTGCCTGATGTGGATGTTGTTCTCAATGCATACTTGTAAGCAGGCCTTGATGTTTCCTATCTAAACCTTGAGTTAAACAAATCCCTTTGCAAAGATTTCAAAGTAACTGAATTACAGGAATACGTTTGTCATATTACTGACAGTTTAATGACTGCTAACCTATGACTATTCAGAATTCAGAATTTGTGTAAATAAAATATGAGGTTCACAGGCAGGGACTAAAGGTGGATGTGTCTCTATTTACATAAAAAATAAATATACTTCAAGGCTGGTCAAACAAGACAATGCACTTGAGCTACTTCATGTTCAAATCACCATAGGCAAAATCCAATACCACTTCCTTGCAAGCTATAGGCCCCCCCTGTATGACCCAGAAAATCCATACCATGTATTTAAACTTATTAGAAACAGTAACCATCAAACCCAATACCATATTCATGGGTGACTTTAATTACCTCACTATTAACTGGGAATCCTATATGACACCAAATGTACAGGCACAGAGATTCCTGGATCTTGTAAACACAAACTCCCTGGACCAAATAGTACACCAACCAGGGGTGCAGCCATACTGGATCTGGTCCTCACTAATATGGGAGAATGCTGCACATCCCCTGCTGTAATGTCTTCCCTGATAAGGTCAGAGTACAAAATGGTCTCCTTTGAAGTAAAAATAAAATCTGGACCCCGGCTAAACCTGGAATATTCAAGAACTACTCTAAGGCTAACCTGCTATTAAGTGATAACCTAGCAAAATGTCAAGCCCCCATATACCCTGAGAATACTGCTGCTTATGCAGAACTGTTCACAGAAACCCTATACAAGCATGTTAATAGCTGCATAGAGGCAGCTGTACCCACCAGAAAGAAGTACAAAACTAACTCAAAAAAACAAGCCATCCTGACGGAATCAGAAAATCAATAGGCTGTATAACAGAAGTAAACCAATCATGGCAAAAATTAGGAGATGCAGCACCCAGCAGGACAAAAATACTCTCATCAAATTAAACAAACAACTCAGAGGACAAATAAAGTCTACCTAAGCCAAATTTGAGGTAAGTTTGTCCTCCCAGGCCACGGAAAACCACAGAGCATTCTTCAGCTATGTCCACAACCTGAAAGGCACTACACAACTGAGTGCAGAGTTCATTTAAAATGGAGCCACCTATAATGAGCCAGAAGCTATAGAAAACCTCCGGGCTTATAAATTCAGCTCCAGCTTTACCCCTCTCTCCCCTTCAACCTTCCCTCAGGTAATACCATCAAATATAACTCCCCCTACTATCACTAGGGAACAGGTCCTTAATGCTCTCTCTAAGACCAAGGACACTGCATCAATGGGCCCATACAATATTCAAGGATGCCTTCTAAATAGGTTCATAGGTTAATAGATTCATAGGTAGGTACTAGGCTATTGGTCTTAGGGGCTATACAAGCCTAGCCAAAAAGGTACCCTGGCTTTCGCCACCCAATAAAATTATTTCCTGTGCCCCTGTCAAGCAGAGCCACATAATAATCCCCGGGGTGAATTTTCTATTACCCATCCAATCATCAAGATTTTTCTGAAGAGTGCCATTGAGGATCTCTGTTTGACATAGATAGGTAGTCTGTTCCAGAGTATGGGAAGTCCCTGGGACAGGAATCTATCCCTCCAGCATGTTCTGTTTATTGTGGTGACAAGGTTTAGGTCCCTAGAGCATGTAGCTCAGAGGGATTGGGATTTCTTTAAGTGGAGCATGCCCAACAGTTCTGGGTTTGACATAGCTTTGTATGTTAGGCAGAGATCGCCTCTGAGTAGATGATATGCGATGGAGTAAAGCTGGAGTTTTTTTAGACGGTCTGCATAGGGCATCTGTTTGAGGCCAGTAATCCTCTTTGTGAGGTATTTTTGTGGCCTTTCCAGTTGTGGTAGATGTCTTGTGAGGTACATACCAAAAGGGGTGTTGTACTCTATAATGGGTCTAATGAGTGATGAGTAGAGGGGAACAATGACCTCTTTTTTTCTGGATGAGAAACCTTTTGTGATGAGGTGTGCCACGTAGAAGGATTTCCTGACCACTGTGGCAATGTGATTATCAAAGGAGAGACTACTGTTCACCTGTGTCACAAGGTCTTTTATCACACTTGTGGTGTTAAGTAGACTACCACCTAATTATTAGTTCATAGGGACAGAGTTTTTACCAAAGTGGATGACAATGCACTTTTTGGCATTGAGCTTGAGGCCATGGCTTTGACAGCAGGCATCTGTCTTAGTGAGGCCCTTTTGTAGGATGTCCACATTGTTAGGAGTTTCGATTATGGCTCCTAGTTTGCAGTCATCTGGGAACTTAGTTAGCCAAAGACCTTCTGTGTTAGCCTTTACTTCAGAGAAGTAGATATCAAACAGGAGAGGACCCAGGACTGAACCCTGTGGTACTCCACTTGTCACTGGTCTGAAGTCTGATTTGGAGTCTGCTACTTTCACAGTGTGGGTTCTGTCAGTAAGTCATTTGGCAACCCATCTTGTGACATAGAGATTTATACCTAGTTTAGTGAGTTTATCTATAATTCCAGAGTGGGGGATGGTGTTGAACGCCTTGATGAGATCTAGATAGGCTGTGTGAACCACCTTACCCTCATCTATGGCTTTGGTGATTGCTTCAAAGAAGTCTATCAGGTTTAGGAGACATGATCTGCCTTTTACAAACCCAAACTGTGTGGGGTCCAGAGTTTGGAGATCTCCAATGTCTTTGTTTATGAGTTCCATGATGATACAATCCATGGCCTTGTAGACCAGGCTCGTTAGGCTAATGGGGTGGTAGTTCCTGGGGTCTCTCGTGGCTCCACCTTTGTGGAGTGGGATAACCGTCATGGTGCACCATTCAATGGGCACAAAGCCTGAGGTGAGGCTATGACTGAATAAGGTACTTAGGTGGGGTGCCAGCTCATTCAGTAGTTCATGTAGAAGGCAGCCTGGGATGCTGTCAGGTCCCAGGAATGCTGTGTTCTTGGCTTTCGAGAGTGAGGTTTTCACCTGTGCAGCCGTGATTACAGGAACTTTGCATTCTTCCAGTATAGAAATGGCCCATTTAGGGGGTGAGAGGGGAGTAAAGTTAGCACTGAGCCTATCTGCCAGGATGTTGGCAATATCAGTTGGTTCTGTATATTTAGTGCCATTGTGCTGTAACTCAGAGCAGTTCTGAGTGTTGCCATTGAGATTCATGACATAGATATAGAATGCTTTGCGGTTGTCTTTAGAATCAGTGGCGATTTTGTTTTCATAACTAACTTTGGAGGATTTTATGAGGGATCTCAGCTTCTTACTGAGGCTGACCAGGTAGTTCCTCCAATTATGGGATTTTACATTTTTTTGCAACAGTTTCTTTCTTCTGTTGTAGAGTTTGTTTATGGCAGAAGACCACCAGATTGGCTTCCTTTTTTTGGAGGATAGCATCTTGGTTCTGTTAGGGATAGCATGATCCATGCACTCGTGTAAGTGCTTATAAAGTGCATTTGTTTAGGAATCAGCAGTCGTACCTCTATTGTCCATCTGCATGGGTGTCATGTTGTTTGCCACTTCTGTCTTAAGAAGCGTGAAGTTGGCTTTGGAGAAATGTTTTACGGTTGTTTTCCTAATGGGGGCTACCAGCGGGATGTGGATGTCTAGTGTGATTAGCTTGTGGTCAGATCTGAACAATGAGGAATTGACCTCAGGTGTGGAACACCTGTCGCCCGTGTTGATGATGACCAGGTCTAGGATATTGCTGCCCCTGGTGCGGGTTTTGATAAGTTGATTCAAGGCATTGGAATTGATGAATTCCAGAAAACGGTGAGCAAGAGTTGGTACATGAGTAGTTTCCCCAGTTAATGGTGGGGTAGTTGAAATCACCCATTTTTAGGGTGTTGGTTTGTACCCTACTATTTTCCAGTGTATCAAGAAAAGAGGTTTGGGAATCCTGGGGCATGGTGGGAGGTCTGTAGTAAGCTACAATCTGGATTGTGGTCTTGCCAATAGCATGAAACATGACCTATCACGGCATCTGGAATTACTATTTAACTGTAACCTCCAACCAGGCTTCAAGCCTCATGAATGGAGAACAATAATAGTCATTCTTTGCACAAGGGTGGGCTGTCTACAAACCCTGGAAACTACAGACCCATAAGTCTCACTAGTGTTATATGAAAAGTCATGGAAAGAATTATCATGGAAATGATCAATTGATATATAGTAAACCTGCACACACTGGAACTAACGCAGTTTAGTTTCGTCAAGGGCAGATCATGCCTACTCAACCTGGTAGACTTCTTTGAGAAGTTAACCAAAGCAATGGACGAGGAGAAAATTGGTTCACACTACCTACCTTGACCAGGCCAAGGCATTTGACACAATACCCCACTCAGGCATTGTTGAAAAACTCAAGAGGCTAGGTACAAACCCATATATCACCCGGTGGATAGCCAACTGGCTCACAGACAAGACCCAAGAAGTTAGAATCGGGGAATCCACCTCTACAAAGAGGACAGTCACAAGTGGAGTCTCCCAGGGATCAGTCCTTGGACAGCTCATTTTTGGCATTTACTTCACTGAAGTCAGTGCCAATGTCAGTGGTCTCTGCCTGACTAAATTTGCATATAACTGCAAATTAGGAGTTGTCATTGAATTACACACTGACACAAATGTTCTCCAGGAGGGGCTGACATTGACAAACAACTAGTGTCAGAGCCAAGGACAAAAACTAAATATGACTAAAACTAAATATCAAGAAATGCATAGCAGTATTATTTTATTTATTTATTTTATTTTACATTTGTTTACTGGGAAAGTCTGACTGGGCATGTGTCCTTTTTCAGTGGTGGCCTGGGGAGAAAAACTCTATGTAAAACATAACCTAGGTTCATAGATAGGTCCTAGGCTATCGGCCCAAGAGCCTACATAAGCCTAGCCAACAAGGTTCCCTGGCTTACGCCACCCAAGAAAGTTATTTTCCTGTGCCACTGTCGAGCAGAGACGCAGAAGTGATCCCCGGGGTGTATTTCCTATTTCCCATCCACTCATCAAGATTTTTATTGAAGAGTGCTAATGAAGAACTTTGCTTGGAATAGATGGGTAGCCTGTTCCAGAGTATGGGAAGTCTCTGGAACAGGAATCTATCCCTCTAGCATGTCCTGTTTACTGTGGTGACAAGGTTTAGGTCCCTAGAGCGTGTAACTCAGAGGGATTGGGATTTCTTTAGGTGTAGCATGTCCAACAGCTCTGGGTTTGACATAGCTTTATATGTTAGGCAGAGATCACCTCGGAGTAGGCGATATGCTATGGAGTAAAGCTGGAGTTTTTTGAGGTGGTCAGTGTAATATTTTCCAGTATATCAAGAAAAGAAGAGTGGGAATCCTGGGGCATGGTGGGGGATCTGTAGCAAGCTATAATTTGGATTGCAGTTTTGCCCAGAGTTAGTTGCACTTGGATAACCTCGGATGCATTATGCTAAGCAACTAGCCTGGAGGTGTGGATATCTCTAATGAATATGGACACACCTCCGCCTTTGGTGTTTCGGTCCAGGTTACATGACCGAAAAGTGTGGTATGAGTTATAGCCTGGTAGTGCAGGGGTGCTCTCTGGAGCCCTGAACCAGGTCTCAGTCACTGCACAGATATCGATGTTCTCCATTTTAAGGAGTGCCTTGAGTGAGTGCATTTTGAGATTTAGACTTCTAGCATTGAGTAGCATTACCCTCAATTTATGCTTGCCTGTTCCTGTTACGGTGGTGAATTTGTTATTTGAACCTTGCCTAAAAAAGGCACTATAAGGGCAGCAAGAGCCTTAGCCAGTATTCAGATTCCCAGGGGCGACAGGTGCAGGCCATCTGTGGCAAAGCATCATAGTCTGTCGACCATGTCATCCCAAGCAGACAGATACTGGATCCACTTAGAATGACACCAGAAGCTTAGCCAATTGTTGAAGTCAATAATTTTGTCCTTGTACTGTGGTATCATTCTGGGTGATGGCAGAATGCTACTCAGGGCTAGGGTCATACCTGCCTGTGCTACAAGATCGGAGAGCTCTTCCATGTCTCTTTTCATGTAGTCCAGCGAGGTAAGTCTCAGGTCATTCACACCAACATGGACAATGACAGAGTCATATTTGTACTTGTTGTGGAGTGACCTGAGTGCATGGGTTATGTGGCGGATCCTAACACCCGACAGGTAGCTGACAGTAACCTTCTCCTTGTTTAACCTGGTGAGTGGGACATCAGTGTGCCTGACTATAGAGTCACCTATGACTAGTGTGTTGGGTACGTTGCTTTGCCTTATTGGCTGTGGTTGAGTGGCACACTGAGTCTGTGGGCTATGTGTCATTTGGGTTGTGTTGGGGGATGGAGGTTGTTTGCGTTTCTGCTTTGGAGGTCTCTGTTGCTTAGACAGATTATTATTGAGAGCCTCCACGAATGTTTTTGTGTTACTATGTGTGGATTTTGGTGGTGTAGATTTAGTGAGACTATGTGATGAGTGTGGTGTGGTGCAAAAGTTTACCTTCTCCTCATGGCTGTCAAGTTCAGTCTTGGTTGGTGAGAACTTTACCTCAAGTTTGGCTAGATAAGTGCATCTTTCACCAGCTGTAGTGTTGGGTGGTAGGAGGAGAGGGTTGTCTGTGTACATGAAGCGATTTCTACATTGCCTCAAGATGCCCAGATTCATCAGATTGACAGGAGAGAACACTGGGAGCTGACCCTTCGACATGCCTGAATAAAAAAAACATTTTCCTCTAGATAAATGAGGAAAGTGAGTACAAGAGCTGTTTTTCTCTAAGCAAGTGAGAAAAGTAAGTACAAAAACTGTTTTCCTCTAGGTAATGAGGAAGGTTGAGTGCTATAGTAATTAGTAGCTTATTTAGTGCTTACAAGTTCTGAACAAGTGCTGAGCATGAATAATAATAAATGAACAATAATTCAAACACAGTATAAATGACATACAGCTGTGGACAGTAGAAAAATATAAAAGTGTCCCTTGGGAAGTCATCCATCCCTGGTAGCTATCATATTGACAACACTCCCCTTATAGCTGACTCAATAGTCAGGAACTTAGGGACACTCCTAGATAGTAATCTAGCCTTTGACCATCAGGTGTCTAGTAGTGAGGAAATCATTCTATATTGCTCAACTTATAAGCATAAGTATGGCATCTATGTCCAAGGAAGCCATTGTACCACTGTATTTGGCATTCATCAGACATATCATTGAGTACAATACTACCTTTAGTATGTACATAACCAGGCATAGCCAACAACTGGATTGTCCACAGAGGGTCCTCACTAAAAGAATACAGGGCAGAAATAAAATGTCCTATGCAGACCGTCTCAAGGCCTTATTCTTGTATTCTGTCTCCTACAGGCTTTTGAGGGGAGATCTATGCCTGGCATACAGGACATTGTAAGACCCCACTCTGATGGACCTCCTGCATATCCACAAAACAAATAGCACCAGAATTACCCATTCTAAAACATAAACCCTGTCTGAGATATAAATAGGACCTGCTGGAGAGACAGGTATGTATCCCAAAGACTACCCCATCTATGGAAGAAGCTCCCCATCCATGTGAAGCAGAGTTCCTCCCTAACCCAATTCAAGTGCATCTTGGGCAATTGGGTGGATAACAGGAAATTCATCCCTGGTTTGGCACCTATGTCTCTAATGGATACATCAACCTATAAATGTTTTACCTCCCAAATCCCTGCTTACACTTATCAATGGTATCATAACTTGTCAGAGATCTGGAATGCATGGCTAGGCTTAAAAAGGGCCTTGTGGTCATTAGCCTAGTAAACACCTATAAACCTATGAACCTGTGAGGTCTATGTTATGAAAGAGATCATGGTAAAGTGCTGATTGGGAAATTTACTGTTTTTCTCACTATAGTGTGATCTGAGATTTGGAATATATAATTTGCAGGGGGTGTGGGGGTGCAGGAGGCTTGCCTCCCTACAAAAATATGAATTAAAGTGATGTGCAGTACTGAACTGCGTATTTTCGTACTACTGGTAAGCAAGTAAGTAAGTTTCAGCAGATAAACTTTCAGAAATGTTGAAGCTGTCGGTTCGATCATTTCAAATTGATGTGTTTTCAACATGTTTACCTGATTACTATACAGAAATGCAGAATTTTTTCCAGTGTTT
The DNA here is from genome assembly GCF_019279795.1 of Protopterus annectens. Classification (NCBI taxonomy): domain Eukaryota; kingdom Metazoa; phylum Chordata; order Ceratodontiformes; family Protopteridae; genus Protopterus; species Protopterus annectens. Next base: position 1,301,322,642 of record NC_056731.1, read on the forward strand.
GTGTACAAAATGTGTTTCGACATTTGAAATTTTGATAGTAAACTGGCCTAGAAACTGTCCACAAATGGACAAGGGGAGAGGGTGTTTAAACCTCATTAGGTTTTTTTGCTAGCTGTAATAGATTTACCCATCTAATTTTTAATGGCAGAATGTTTTGATGCTTGATCAGATTTTACTCTCATAATGAATATTACCGAACATTGATCAGATCTACCAGTGATGGGATAAATCCCTAGAGCTTGTTGGGGCTGTATTGGTGAGGACTAGATCCAGTATTTAGGCATATAGTAAGGGCATGAGCAACTTAGTCTAGAGAACTAGAATTTATGAAATCCAGGTAGTGCTGTGTGTACATATTTGTGACAGTTTGAGATTCCATGTTAATCACAGGATAGCTGAAATACCTGAAGTTAATATACTGTAGTTCACTGGGGAGAAATTCCAGTTTGTTTAACTATAACTTACATTTTTCAGGTGAAATAGAGGTGGGGATACAGTAGATGTCTAGGGTGTGGTAGGATTTTAATTTACAGTGAGCAGGATATGATGGCTTCTTATGAAGATTGGCAAGTCCCCTTCAGCAATATAGTAATTTCTGGTAGCTGGTCTGAAAGAGTGCTAGGCATTGAAATGTAGCACTGGGGGAGGGGGTGGGGGTGGGGGGTGCTGTTACTACACAGAAGCTATGTTTTAATAACTAAACATATACCTATATTTTCTAGTGCCAAGAAGGTTTTCAAAGTGTGAATTTTCTTTCTTAGGCTTGTAGCATTAAGTAGTGCTACCTTTTATATAGTCTTGATTTTGTTTCACTATGTCAGCAGTTTGAAGATCATCCAAGGTTAATATATATATATATATATATATATATATATATATATATATATATATATATATATATATATATATATATATATATATATATATATATATATATATATATATATATATTTATAGGCTAATCTTAGAATGATGCCAATAACTGAGACAATAATTAAGTCAATTATCTTTTGTTTATATTGTTGCCTAATTCTTGGGGATGGTAAAATGCTGCTCAAGATTATTTCATACCAGCTTCAGACACATAGCTTGGGATCTCTGACATCTCTCTCTCTCTTCATATGAACCAAGGAGGTGTGTCTGAAGATATTCAGTCCTGCAGGCATAATGACCAATGTACCTTAGGTGAAAGACTTTAAGGACTGTAGTGACATGACAAATCATGGCACTTGCAAGACATCTTACTGTCACCCTTTCATTGCTCAGCCTTGTGAATGGTGCATCTGTGTGTTTAACTATGGAGTCACCAGTGGCTAAGACATTACCACGTGTGTTCACTCAGCCTACTGCATTAATTGCAGCAAGGCAGCAAGGCTAACTTAATGTATTAACAGCACTGGCTTGCCAGTTGAGTGACCCTCTTTTGTACATTTTGTGTTTAAAATGTCTGTAGATGCTGTCTGCTTGTAAGTGCACACTTAGTATCTTGTATACCCAACCATTATCTTGGTGGCCTTAGAGATCTGGGTAGGGATTTCTTATAAATTGCAGTGTAACATGGCTTATTTCCTGGTTTAGGGCAAGGTAGGCATGGCTGTGTGAGGTATGTCTTAGTACTGACAACCTGATGGGTACAGTCAATAAATTTAGGGGTGAGTCTAGCTTCCTAGGTTAGAAAATATCTGTGCCTCTTACATATACCCCGGGATTCATGAAGCTTGCGCCAGGTGCAGGCATAGCATAGGCGGTATAATGGCAAATATGGCCGCTGAGCGATTCAGGTACAATCCAATTCCACGTGCACTACCAGTGTAGTGCAGTGCAGCTCTCGGCTCATGTATGCTAATCATCCCATGCGAAGTACTGCAGCATGCAAATGAAGGCACATAGTGATTCATGAAGTGGTGCAGGCGTAGCATAAGCATACAGAAATGTAAACCAAAAGAAATGGTTTACATTTTTCCAAACAGAACATCGGAGCCATGAAAGCGGACCAAACTTACGTATTACAAAGTTAACATATGCCAATGGCTAAATATACAGCAAATGGCATAAAAAAACATGCACAACACATAAAAAATAGAATTTAATGTCATAGCCACAGTAATGCAAAGTACAACCGCAGGGCATGTGTGCGCAAATGGGAACACAAGGAAAATATATACAGATGTCATAAAATTGCAATGTAACACAAATCATGATTTCACCATAATACTCAATGGTATGCATGCTACACCACAACCAAGCTGCAAGGGTTGCTAAGGGTCTGTGACAGTGCTTGGCACGGTAACTATGAATTAGTAGTCAATGCCATGCAAATGAGGCAAGTAATACTGAATCGCAAACGTCCTGCCGGCCTAAGGATGTACCATACGGCGCAGCGCTACAACACCGAGGAGTGGTCTGGAGGTATACATGACATCAGCAGTGGGGTGTGCCACCGTAGCTGTAAGCACATTGGAGCAATGCAAATCTGGATTCCCCTTTGCTAAGCAAAGCTGCAGGATAAGGGTGTGGGTGTAGGTATTGCTTTGCTTAGCTGAGAGCACACATGGTACCCGAAAGCGCATGTGTATGTGGATGACAACATGCCCGAAACCCGGTAAGTGGACGCACGCGCCACAGACCACAGCTCAAACAGGAAGTTTACGGGAAGACAATAAGGAAATGCTGCAGTAGGGTAATTGGAGTACGACTGAGTAATTAACACCCATTAACTCACAGTGGGCCATTGACGGCAACTAACAAGGCTGCTAGTAGCAACCTGCAGAACAGGATAGGGGAGGTGTCAGATTGCAAAGAAAAGAGAACTGTCACCACAGAGCAAAGCAAACCTGCAGTAGATCGGCTATAGAACACATTTCGCAACACAATCCTGGTTTGGGAAAGTACAAAACAAGAAAGCAGGCTGCTGGATGCATGCCCGACAATGGGAGGGGAATCGTTAAGAAAAGTGAAGGCAAGGGCAAGAGGTGATCCACGGCAGCTAAATGTAATTCAACACCAAAGACACCACAATAGCAGTACCTGTGGTAAAACACATAAGATACCCTGCAGCTCTGATTGTACATACACACCCTATGACATCATCAGTGTTCAAAGCACAATAGTATAAAGTGTGAAGGCATCTCACACACACTCGTGTATTCCCAAACACTGCACCACCGGTGTAAACAGATAGGGAACTTTTACAATGTACTTGTTGGGAGCTGCCATAGCTGTGATTCATCACCATGTGTTGGAGACTGAAGGTGGTGTGGAGGTTGATGCTGACAACCACCTCAGGCCCCGGAGGAGGAGAAGAGTGTTCAGACCAAGGGTAACCTACCAGGGGCTACATGATCTGGAGATAGTAGAGCATTGCAGGGTAGACAGGGATATCATACAGGAAATTGTTGAGCTGTGCTGGCCACACCTCAGATCCGGGAACCCATCCCAGTGGACACAAAGATATGTGTAAGCTTGAGAATGCTAGCCACAGGTACCTTTCAAAGGCCAACTGGAGATATCATGGGGATCTCACAGGCATCAGCATCCAGGGTACTCCACCAGTTCCTGGATGCCATGTTACCACATGCCAATGAGCATATATACTTCCCCCAAACTCAGGAGGAGTTGGCCAGCAATATGCGTCTCTTCCACCATGTGGCAGACTACCCAGAGGTACTGGGTGCAATAGACTGCACGCACATACATATCAAGTCACCACCCGGTGAGCATGGTAGGTGCTACATAAACCGCAAGGGATACCACTCCATCAACTGCCAGGTCATGTGCAATGCCCAGGACATTATCACGGATGTGTGTGCTGGCAGCCCTGGAAGCTGCCATGACTCCCACATCTGGCATGCCTCACAGCTGTATCAGGTATTTGTCAGGGGGGACATCCCATATGGCCACCTTGTACGGGATGCTGGCTATGCACTGGAGCTGTGGATGATGACTCCCATCAGAAATGCAGACACACCCATGCAAGAACGCCATAATGAGGCACACGCACAAACCAGAATCATCATAGAGCGTGTTTTTGGGATGCTGAAATCATGGTTCCGTTGCTTGGACATATCTGGTGGAGCCTTGCAGTACTCTCCAGGCACGTGTGCCCACATCTTCATAGTATGTGCCATGCTACATAATATGATCCTGCGGAAACAGCTGCAGCAGGGACATAATGGTGAAGGCCCTCACAGCCCACTCCAATTGCCAAGGGCATCACAGGCACAAAGGGATTCAGACCACAAACACCCTGTGCCAGCCCCAGTAGGCAGACGGAGTCGTGCCCAATATGCCCATACCTTGGCAAAGAGGGAACATATAGCACATACACTGAAAGTGTAGGCCCCTACGGACTGACACACTTCTCCACCTGCACACACAGTAAAATGGATGGCACACACACACGACCACCTGTAAATTGTTATGTATAGGTGGTCTACTGTGTGAATCCTACATAGGCAGCTCTCAACTATTGCACACACAACAGCTATTGGAACAAGGTAAGTCAACACCTGAACAGTAAACGAAGCTAACATCATGTGTTGATACTGTATGTATAGGTTCCTAGGTACATCGGTAGGTACATGCCTGATTGTCAGAGGCCATTCATCAGCCTAGGTAAAATGTGTCTGCTGTTGCCACCCCATCGATTAACTAACTGTCCCTCTGTGGAGCAGAGGCAATTGTGGGATTCATGTGTGTAACTACTGTTCCCCACCCACTCTGCAAGGATTCCCTGGTGTGTTAATGAGGGGCTCCATATAATGTAATCAGGGATGTAGTTCCAAAGCATGGGGAGTACCCATGACAGGTATCCATCACCTCAGCATTCTCCAGTTATGGTTGTGGCAAGGTGTAGCACATTACAGTGTGTGGCTCACTGTGACATGGATTCCCATAGCTGGAGCACATCCATTAAACATCACTTGGACATACCATTAATAGGTATCATCCATATGTAAACTAACTGAGTTACACATTTGTTTGCAGTATGGAGGAACAGCCATAGTACAGTCCACATACAAAACACCTTAACACTTGTACATATCCCAGATGCCCAAGTGGTAAAGCCACTGACTGTGTCGTGCATGTTCCCGGTTCCACGACCTGCAAGGGCCATTACGTAATTCCGATGGCATGAATAATGGATGTTGGATGCAGGTCATTAGAGCATGTTTAAGCACATGTTAGCAGGTTTATGTGCCGGCAAGTGACAGTAAGCGTAGTTTAAACATGACTACATGGATATGCACAAAACAGGTCTAAGATTTGCTGAATATCGCACAGATCACGGTCAAAGATGGCCAGAACAGGTGAAATCTGCATTATTCACCCTTGTACTAATAGTGCCTGCTCTGAGAGGTAAAACGACCACTGCCAGGAGTAAAACACACAACCATGTACACAATCACCTACCACTAAGCTACCTGAGATGTACCAATGGCAGGTGTGCATTGTGACAGGTTAAAACACAAAAGGGCGGAGTTCCAGAAATAGTATACACTGCCATGTACCCAAGGAAAGGTGTGTTCACTGTCTCTCTCTCTCTCTATATATATATATATATATATATATATATATATATATATATATATATACATATATATATATATAATATAGAGATAGAAAGGGTGATAGAGAGATATATGTCAATATATACGGATATACATATATCAGCAAATATATAGATAGGTTAACAACATGTACACAACCATGGAGGTACAAATAAATAGGATACTGCCAACTACCGAATGCTTTACATACCGACATGCGTAATCACGAGGCTTAAAGACCGAAAGACCACAGTACCGGAAAACTAGAACCGTGAGTACTATTATCACGATGTTAAGGGACATTTTTTTTATTGCTGCTGGTGCTGCGGTCCAGGTAGGTACTGTGTTTAAGTGTGTTTCTGATTGCTGTAGTGTGTGTAAGTGTGTGCTCTGAGTGCGGTGTGTGTTTCCGTGGAACTGTAATGTGTGTGTGTGTGTGTGTGTGTGTGTGTGTGTGTGTGTGTGTGTGTGTGTGTGTGTGTGTGTGTGTGTGTGTTTGCTTCATGTGTCTGTTCGTGCTAACTCGGAGGTAGATTATTACAGTAGGTGTGGTCATAGCCGGCCTTAGGCATACGGTTACCACCTGTCCCACTTTGAGAGGGACAGTCCCTCTTTGGGCAGTTGTGTCCTGACAAAAAATAGTAAAAAGGGCAAATGTCCTGAGATTGTAGGACATAATTATGTCCCATATTTTATGTAATAGTTGCATAAAATAGTTATTTTTGTATCTAAAATACCTAAATGTTACAAGAAACATAATAAGCAACTAAACTGCTACAAGAATAAGGTTTTATTTAGGAAAAAAAGTTAAGTTCTATCCTTTGTACTGACTGTGGGTATGTGTCGGCCTCTAAAATCCAATGTGTGTCCTGCAAATGTCCCACTATGGCCATTTGAAAAGGTGGCAACCCAAGCCAAAGAGGTTCAGTGAACAACACAACTGCAATGGGTGCAAATATCTGTGACAGAAATACACGAGACAACTTTCATGTAGCAACATTTCATTACATATCGATGTATTACCAGAGGGATTTTATGATCAACATCACCTGCATGCTATATAGGAACCAATTAACAATAGCTTAATGAATAAGCCTGCAATAACCATAGTATTAGTCTACTAAATGATAGGTCTTCAATTAGGGAAGGAGCCCTCACACACATATGGAATATGTATAAATGCAGTCCCCACAAACCTTTATCTGCTATGTACACCCACCTACATCTCCCCCACACCCGAAACAATTGCAATACTGACTGTAATAACATCACAAACATCCACTCACTCAATGACATCTGCAGAAGCCTTAACATACCTTGTGAGAGACACACTGTAATGGTGCTATGTGAAATTGTTGCTGTTGTGCAATGGAACAGACACCGATGTTACAGGTTTTGTTTGCAATAGTCTCATATCAGACGGTTGAGATAACAGCTACACTCAGATGTAGAACTACATCCTCCAGCCATCACACACAATCCACGGGGGACATGAAGTCAAAATATCTGTGTCTCTCCATATAGCAGTTGCAATTCATCACAAAAAACACATCCAGGCCATCTTCCTCGAAGGTAGGGCAAAAGGACAATGCCCAAGTGGAGTATTCATTTATACCCCACTGTTGCCGTGTAATTGGCTAATGGAGTAGCTGCACAGCTGATGTGCATGTAATCATCTACTCTGGAACACCAATTGGTGGCAGGATACCACATGTTACTGGTATCTACGTATAAAAGGATGGCTTGCCATTCAAACTGTATGCACATACCATAAAACTGTTGAAACAGGTAAGGAGTAAGACAGATATTTTTGTAAACTCGGACCACTAAGAAGGTATGTAGAACACTCAGTATGTTAGTGTATGTAGTGCCTGTTCTGTATTAATGAAAATGTATGCAATGCATACAGTGGGAAAAGGTATTATGTAGTGATGTCTTGTTGAGCATAGTAACGCTTGTAGAAATTGTGTGTACTGCTGTGGGCCACAAGGTAAACACCTCATACACCACAAGGTATGCTACATAAAGGCTTTAAACACAACAATTCCACTCCAGCCACTGTCAGTGGCAGGGTTTGTCCAACAAGTACGTGCCATAACAGGGGATAGTATATGTTAATATACTGTAACAGCAGGCATTTGTATGGGCGTATAACTGAGAATAACATGTCTAAGGTGGTCCTGCTGAGCAATTATGCTTTGCATTATGGGGTATTATTGCAAAAATGTGAAATGTACAGTACTGTAGGTAGATATGTCAAATATTTTACATAGCATTACTGTTATATTATGCAAACATCAGGTATGTCTATTGGCATGTACAATACACAATAACAGGATACATATGGCTTGTAGTCACCAGATAGTGTAACAGCATGATAGCTAATTGAAATGGAAGAGCTACTCAATTATCCATGCACAAAGGACATGTAATAGCTTCATAGGTTCGTAGTTAGGTACTATGCTGTCTGGCCAAGTCCATTCGTAAGCCCAACTACAGTGTTTTCACTTGCGGCACCTCCCTAGGTTAGTGTCCTGTACCTGTGAACAGCAGAACCATTTGTTTCCTGCACCTGTGTACAGTAGAGCCACTGCAGTGATCCCTGGCATACATGTCTGTCTCCCATCCACCCATCGAGGTATCTCTTGAAGAGTGCTAGTGAAGGTCCCTGCCTGATGTACATAGGAATCATGTTCCAAAGCATAGTGAGTGTCCGGTTCAGGAATGTAACCCTCCAGCATGTCCTAGTCATCGTTGCATTTGGGTACATATCCCAGAGCATGTTGCTCTCAGTGGCTTTTGCTTATGTTGCTTATGTGGAGCATATCCATCAATATTGTTGTGGACATGGGCCTTGTATGTTCAGCAGAGATCACCTCTGAGTATGCAGTATGCAAATGAGTACAGTTGGGGTTTCTGTAGTTGTGCTGCATATGTCATCCTTCAGAGGTCAGTAATCCTCTTGGTGTGCTAATGTTGTGGTATTCAAAGCCGTTGCTGTTGTTTTGTAAGGTACACCCCAAATGGTGTGTTGTACCCTTGAACGTGATTCATAAGTCAGGAGTAGAGAGGTACAATGGCTGCCTTTGTTCCAGCTACAAACCCATTACAGATTAGGGTGGCCACGTAGAAGGATATCCATGCCACCTTGGCAATATGTTTATCAAAGGGTGCTATATACTTGTATTCTAAGATCCCTTATAATATCTTATGTATGTAGGGGACTACCACCTATGTGATAGTCAGTGGATGATTGGTGTAATCCAAAAGGGATGTCTATGCACCTTGTGGCATGCAGCTTGAGGCCATGTTATCAACACCAGGTATCCGTCACAGTGACACCCTTATGGAAGGTGTCTGTATCAGCTGGTGAATCAATCATGGCCCCTAGTTTGCAGTCATCTGCAAACCTATTCAGGGAAAGTCCTTCTGTGCTAGCCTGTACCTCAGAGAAGCATATACTGAACATGAGGGGCCCTATGACCGAGGACTGGGGTACGCCAATTGTAACTGATTTACAGTAGGAACTAGGGAATGCTACCCTCACTGTGTTGGTCCTGTCCGTGAGCCACTTTGCATAACATCTCGTGACGTAAGGGTTGATGTGCAGGTGGATGTGTATGTTGACAATACCAGAATGGGGAATGGTGTTGAAAGCCAAAGAGAGGACAAGGTAGGCTATGTGGACCTCCTTACCCTCATCTACTACATTGGTAACTGTCTCAAAGGACTCCACCAGGTGCAGGAGTCATGGTCTGGCCCTAACAAATCCAAACTGAGTGGTATCAAAGGTTTGGACGCCACCAATGTCTCTGTGAATGACTTCCATGATGATGTGCTCCATAGCCTTGCAGAACAGTCTAGTCAGGCATATAGGGCAATAGTTCCTCTGGTCCATTGTGGTGCCACCTTTGTGGAGTGTGATAACTGTTGCTGTGCACCTTTCAGGGGCAACAATGCCTGATACAAGGCTATTAGTGAATTTGGTGCCCAAGTGGGAAGCCATGTCGTTCTGAGGTTTGTGTAAATCGCAGCCTGGGAAGTTGGACAGTCACATGGAGTCTGTGATCCAGGCTTAGAGAATGCAGCTTTGAACTATGTAGTTGTGACCGCAGGGACTCTGCATTGTTCCTGTATAGATGTGGGCCCTTTAGGGTGTGAGAGGGGTGTAAAGTTAACTCTGAACCTATCTGCCAGGATGTTGCCAATATCAGTCGGTTCTGTAATGTTCATGCCTAACCGCTGTATGTCAGAGCAGATGTGGGTATCGCCATCGAGAGTAGTGACATACCTCCATAATGCTTTGTGGTAGTCCTTGGTATGAGTTGCAGTAATGTTTAAGTAGCTAGCTTTGGAGGATGTGATAAGGGATCTCAGATTTCTAATGAGGCTGACCAGGGAGCTACCCCACCCATGGGATTGTACTCTACTTTGCAACAGTTTCCTCCTTCTGTTGTACATTATGTCCATGGCAGTGGACCCCCAGAGTGGCGTTCGTTATCTGGTGGGTACCATCATGGCTCTGTTTGGGACAGCATGATCCATGTAGTCATGTAAGTGCTAATGAAGTGCAGTTGTGTATGACTCAACGTTTGTAACTATATTGTCCATCTGCACGGGTGTCATGACATTTACTACTGCTGTCATAAGAAGCCTGAAGTTGGCTTTGTAAAAATATTGTACTGTGTTTTCCATGAAGGGTGTGGTGCCGGGATGTGGATAACAAGGGTTATTAGCATACGTTCGGATCTGACCAATGAGGGGATAACCCCAGGTGTGGCACACCAGTCACACATGTTGGTAATGTCCAGGTCTAGGATATTGTTGTCCCTGGTGGTGGTGTGGATAGGTTGATCCAGCCGATTGCAGGTTATGAATCCCAGAAAGCGTTGGCCTAATGTGTCGGTACATGAGTAGGTATCCCAGTTAAGTGTGGGGTAGTGTCAGTCTCACATCAGTAGTTCCTGTTTGAACCCTGCTTTCCAGTACACCAAGAAGTGAGGGCCGTTAACCATGGGGTATGGTGTGGAATCCGTATCAAGCTACAATTTGTATAGCAGTTATGGCCACAGTTAGTTGCACTTGTATTACCTCTGATGCATTGTGCTAAGCAACCAGCCTGGAGGTGTGTACATCCTTGTGAAATATGGACACACCTCCGCCATGGGTGTTCCGGTCCTGGTTACATGACTGAAAGGTGTGGTCTGCATAACAGCCTATTAGTGCAGGCGTGCTCTCAGGACCTAGAAGCAGGTCCCAGTCACTGCAGTGATATCGAAGTGGTCCATTATAAGGAGTGCCTCAGGTGAGTGCGTTTGAGATGAAGATGTCAAGCATTGAGTAACATTACCCTCAGGTTTTGCTTGCCTGTTCCTGTTCTGGCGGTGAATATGTTATTTGAACCGTGTCTAAAACAGGCACTATTGGAGCAGCAAGAGCCTTAGACGTTATCCACAATCCCAGGGAAAACAGGTGCAGGTCATCTGTGCCAAAGCATCGTGTTCTGTCGACCATGTCATTCAAAGCAGACAGATACTAGATACCCTTGGAATGACACCAGAAGCATAGCCAACTGTTGAAGTGAATAATTCAGTCGTTGTACTGCGTTTTTAGTCTGGACGAATGCAGAATGCTTCTCAGGGCTAGGGCGATACCTGCCTGGGCTACAAGATCAGAGAGCTATTGCATGTCTCTGTACATGTAGTCCAGGAAGTTACATCTCAGGGCATTCACACTAACATGGAAAATGACAGTCATATTGTACCTGTTGAGGAGTGATCTGAGTGCATAGGTTATGTTGTGGATCCTGCTACCCTACAGCCATATGAAAGTGGCTATCACCTTGTGTAGCCTGCTCTGTGGGACATCAGTGTGACCGCCTACAGAGTGACCTATGACTAGTGTGTTGGGTATGTTATATCACACTATTGGCTGTAGTTGATGGGCACACATGAGTCTGTGGGCTATAAGTAATTGGTGTTGTGTTTGGTGATGGGGGCTGCCTGCATTTCTGCTTTGGAGTCCTCTGTTGCCTATACAGAGTAGTATTGAGAGGCTCTGCAAATGTTGTAGTCTTACTATGTGTGGCCTGTGGTGGTGGAGATCTAGTGAGACTATGTGATGAGTGTGGTGTGGTGCAAACATTTAACATCCCCACATGATTGTCAGGTTCAGTCTGGGTTGGAGAGAGCATTACCTCCTCCATGGCTACATATGTGCATCTCCCACAGGTTGTAGTGTCGTATGTTAGGAGGTGAGCATTGACTGTGTACATGAGACAATTGCTATATTGCCTCATGATGCCCATATTCATCATATAGACAGGCGATAACACTGGGAATTGACACTTGGACATGCCTGAATATTCAACCATTTCTCACTAGATATGTGAGGTAAGTGTGTACAACAGCTGTTTTACTCTAAGCAAGCTGGACATGTAAGTACAAACAGTGTTTACCTGTAGGAAATGAGTAGGATTGAGTGCTATAGTAATTAGTAGCTCATGAAGTGATTACATATTCTGAACAAGTGCTGAGCATGAATAAGCAATACAGATAGGGTGTCGGATAACATAAACTCACTGCCCCCCCAACAGGTACACAATCACATATCCATGAACACTACAGAGCCCCTGTAACCATAACTACGATGGTACAAGGTGCACTCAGGCTGCATGTGTCCTGTCCACATTCCTGGTTGTATCATACACATATGGCAAAACAGTTTGCTCTACACATATACATCATGTAAAACATGGGTTCATGTCAGTCTGTGAAAACACTGAATGGTGCACACCAACAGTTATCACAACCCACAAAGTGGAGACACCACTCATAATGGGAGGCACTGCACTATTACCCTGCTGAGTATGGTCTGAAAGTCCATGAACCTTAATCAACGTATATGTTGCTAGCAGTACAGATGTAGATGACAGTACATATGATTTTACACTGCATAGCATACCTGTGAAAGGTCATAGGACATCATCACCCATACTGTGTCCCACATACGCTCAGTATACTATATGTACCTTTGTATGTCACAGGACTGTTCTGCCAGTGGCCTGTTGACAGAACCAACACTACAAAATGTGTCTGAGTGACATGTGCATATTACACCAGTGGCAGCTACAGTAAAACAGGGTTAATGTTTTTTACTCCCCCCTCACTGTAGCCCATACCACACAGACAAATGGGGGGCATCTGCGTATGTAAGTATGTGAATGGCCATGACCTAGGAGCAATAGCTGACTTAGTGTTGTGGACAACATACAGAATGGGCTTTGTGGGTGAGGTGCGTGACATATGTGCACAATCTGACAGCTGCATATTGCATTGTCACCGCTAGGTTAATAACCCTCTACCCATGAACTACCACCTAGGCAGCAGTCAACATAATGGACACTGTGTGTAAGGGATGGTGCTGTGCAGTTTACCTCCCTGAGCTAGTGACGTCACCAGGCCTATTAGGTAGTCATAAGAGGCAACCCTAGTCATGACAGGGTGCCATCCATGAGCATGGAGATCATTGTACAGCCATACTCATCACTCAAGTGACCAATATCGGATCACATATCACCTTTAAGAGGTATTGGCCATGCTTGGATGGGCAACACCAGCCTTCATAATCCTCATCTCCACTATGCAGCATGCTGCCTACCCTGCATAAAGACATGTCCAACACTGTGATATTGGACATGCTACACGTACATATCCTGAACTGAAAACATACGTCATGGACAGCCACCTTCCTAGTACAAGGATCGCCACATGCTGGACAGATCCCTGTGCCATACACATTACATACCTCTGCCATACTATGCAATCCTGTCTAGCAAAGCTGCACATGTCATCTCTGTCAGACATGGTGTGATGACCGCATGGTAGATGCATCATTAACTGTCTGGATCAGTTATGTGGCACTGATTCACCTGGTGGCGGGAACATGGCTGTCGGATACAGCTAGAAAACCTTACATCCTATGCTCATACATGGCCCAGGGCATACACACTACTACATGACCCAGGGCATACACACTACTACATGACCTTGGATGTACATACTATAGTTGATAACCATCTCTGCAAATACCATCCGGCTAGCCATTGTCCCATGTGTATCACATATGCAACACAGGCGATACATGGCAGGATGTTGAACTGCTGTACAGTGCCGTGTAGATGTATATGGCAAAACACATGCATGTAAAGGTTTCTGTGCGCATGTCTGTATTGTCACAGGTCATGTCTGTTAAGGCAGTGTATGTGTTGATATGTGACATATACACAGCATCAAGGTCAACAGCATTAATGTGGACACATCCAGGCATGTGCTGATAGGTAAGAACACCAGTACAGGCAAACAGACATGCCCACATCAACAAAGCATTCACATGGAGTATGAGCAATGTAATGAGGCAACACACATATATGGTGATAATATCCAGTCCCCATCGGGTGTTACATGTGTGTGGCACAAACATGTCAGTGGTGTCAGTGTCATGAAGATTTGCAAAGACAACTGTTCATATGTACTAAATGTAATACACATGTTTGTGCAGCTGTATCTCTGCATCTCTGAAATACTGTGACCTGTCTCCATCATTATGTCTTCCAGATATGCCTCGATCAAGACTGCCAGCATATAGCCGCTTGGAGGATGAGGCCCTCATACCTTACCTCCAGGATAACTATGAGGTATTGTTCAGCCATGTGCCACAACATGCCCAGCAGCGTGATGATCTGTGGCAGGAACTTTGCAGGAGGGTTAATGATGTGGGTGGCCACAACCACACCTACCAGCAGGTGCGCAGACACTACACGGACCTGATCAGACATGCAAAACAGCGTGCGAATGCAATCGCCAGGGAACAAGGTACAACAGGTGGTGGGCCACCAACCCAGCCCCCACTCACACATACTGAGGAACTACTGCCCAGCCTGGGGACGCCATCAGAACAGCATCCACAAACTCTATCTGCCATCGTGGAGGTGGGTGTCTCCCAACCACCGAGCCTGGAGTTGCCTGGTAAGTCACTACTGCACATATAACTGTTATATCCCCTTTAGTTGCATGTGTCGCTGTACAATATGTAATGTAACATCATATGCAAGGTATGTTTACACACATGCCGCATACTATAGTATGCTACCCTGTGTATGCACACATGTGCATACTCCATAGTATATCCTATTGTACTGGCGAATGTGTTAACATGCACATTGCACCCTGTAGCTGTCATAAAGTCATGGATAATGATCATACTGCTGTGTCACCCCTATATAGGTACCTCTGGCATGCTGCAGAGACAGCAGGCCATTGCAGGTGAGACAGTTATCAGTATCAGACATGTTAATGCACAGATCTATTCGCCATGTGGCCAGTTAACACATGTACACATAATGTATGGTCCAGTCACGATATACAGGTCACATCTTTAATCAATCACACTGGCTACCCATGTGCAATACATACAATCTAAATGAAACACCGACATGAAACCACAGAAACTGTCATTGCTAGATGTGTGGACAGCTGTGCATACAACGGTGGAGGTGTTGTTCAATGTAGGAATATGTACTATACATCAGAACAATACATATGGGGTACACAAACAGTACTACACAGTGAGCTGGGGTATGGGCAGCCCACAGGATTCACCATTGTGGAATATGCCCCTGCAATGAGTGCACACATTGTGATGTGCCATCTGACGTGTCCATGACATGTAGTGGTCCAGCTGCAGCATTGTCTCACTATCCCATAAAACATACCCCAAATACAAAACATACAACCCTTTGTCTGCATAACCCTGTGGACAGTGGAGTATCTGACATCTATAGGTGTATGTTATATGGGACAACACAGACATGCGAGATAGACGGCCATCACAAACATTTGGCCAGCACGTGTTCGCACATGGCCATGGAGGATGGCCAGAGACATGTAGCAACACACAGTAGATGTGATGTGTATGTGTGTACACCCTGTTGTACATTGTCTACACATGGTCCAACTATAGCCATTGTTGAATGGTTATATAGTAGATGTGGAACACTGAACATCCTAAAAGCCTGTGCACAGCTTGTGGAGGTGTCACTTAATTTGACCACATAAGATGTGTTGAACATCATGACTGTGTCACAGCATGACAGTAGTCACCTGTACAGCATCCACATATATACACAGACACCACATCAGGCCACAGATACCGTACATTTCCCTTGCTGCTGTTGGACATCACTGTCAGCCGTGCACCTCGTGTGTGTGGTACATAAATGTCATGAGGGACATGGTGTATTGACAAGTCTGCCATGTGTGGACACGGTTGCCAGGCAGCTAAGAAATGTTAGCAGTTGTGCAGGGGTGTCATCCGTATGTCTTTTGGTGACCTGTCACACATGACACATCATGGTTTAGTGTGTATACACCTTAGCGATGTGGGTCACAATCCACAGTATTTATGTATTGTGTATGCACATAGTCATGGCTATGCACTGTGTGTGTATTCCACACTGTATAGCAATAGAGATGCCTCATGATTCCATGCAATGGCACTGTGTCTGTACTTCACACTGTATAGCAATATAGATGCCTCATAATACCCTTCAATGGTCATGCACATCTGCTAAAAGTGCATTCTATCTGTAGGGTGTACAGACAACACTGCAATGTGACACCATTACACTGCTGTACATGTGTCAGGACACCATTGTGTCAAACATGTATGCATGTCAATGCACACGTCAGCAGATTGCATGTCATACTACATGTTAATGTCAAGGACATATGCCTCACATCAGCCATGTGTACTGTTAACCTGTGCTGGTCCACATGGTGTATCACAGGGATGCATGCTTACTACCATGATTGTGTGAAATGCATGGCTTCTGCTATGACACATGCTTGCTGTTGTGTGCAACCCAGGGATGTATGATAACTACAAATATTAATGTCTGAGCTGCATACCATCTGCTGTATCACATGCATGTTGCATGCCTTCTGTCAAATCACATGCATGGTGTGTGTGTGTGTGTGTGTGTGTGTGTGTGTGTGTGTGTGTGTGTGTGTGTCTGTGTGTGTGTCTGTGTGTGTGTGTGTGTCTGCTTGCATGTGTGTGTGTGTGTGTGTGTGTGTGTGTGTGTGTGTGTGTGTGTGTGTGTGTGTGTGTGTCTGTGTGTGTGTGTGTGTCTCTATTGTAATGTAGAGTCTGTGTTTGCCTTCACAGATGATGTAGGTGTGTTACCCTCCTGCGGTCCATCTGATGTTAGTGTCCCCACAGACTCTAGCAGTGATGATGAACATATGCTTGAGGTACAGGCAGGGTTGTCAGTGGCTGAATCTGTGCCATTGGTTGCCATTCCACCTATATCCCCCTCTTCCCCGCATGCAGTTCTCATGCCAACACACACCCCATCACTAGTGGCCATAGAGGAAGGACAGTTAGCATGTATTAGCTTGGAACAGGAATGTGTGGTGGCTATGGAAGGTGTGTCTTCACACCATGGTGTCAGTCAAATGACTGCAGATGTGCCACACAGGCATGTGGCCAGTGCTGCTCGTAGGATGACCTCTGGCCGACATGCACCTTCAGGACAGAGTGCAGCAACTGGTGTCACCGGCCGCATGTTTCAGACTGTAATAGCAGCACAGGCACGTGCTGAATGGCAGAACAGAGAAGGGCAGAGGCTTCAGAGGGCTGCTATCCATTCTTTAAATGACAACATCCAGGCATTGGCAAATGCTCAACAGCAGAATGCTGAAGTTTTGGACAGACGATTGGGTGACATGGTTGGAATCCTTGACCGTGGCATGACAATCCGCGAGCAGGAGCTATCTGTGCTAGAACATCTGGTAGGAGTGAGGCATAGGCCACGTGGATGTAGGCCAGCTACACCACCTGGTGCAGGTCTACGTAAATGAGCTACCTCACATGCCCACTCCCATAGTGCCGGTAGCAGCAGCAGTGCAGCTGGTGCTGTGCTGTCCACACCAGGACACAGCAGGCCATGTGGACATGGCCCTGGATGGTCCTAGCGGGGACACCGTTCCAGTGGACATGTGTCATCGGACAGTACCCAATCTGTACCTCTGTCTGGTAGTGCCCGTGCAACCCCTGGCAGGTACAGGTCACGTGGTCATGGCTGGACACAGTGAGCTGTAAATCCTGGTCTGTACAATCTGGAGCTGTCAATAATACCCCTGTGTAGGCTGGACACATGGCAGAACTGTGTGCACACATACACGCACACAGCAGAAACATCTGTAGGACACCGCAACACTCACATGCATAACAACCACACATGGCCAATTAGATCACAGGCCCTAACCCGCACATATGATGTCATCCACTGGTGCAGCCTAGGCCCCTGGCAAACATTATCACCCTGTGCATATGATGATGCCTGTGCCGCATACCTGTCATCAACACCATCGGTGCAGAGATATGCTCATATGGTCTGATGCACAGGGTGAACAGACTAGGGAGATAAGTGTATATTACAATTGGTGTGTACTGTTGACACGCAGCAGACATACCATGTAGTACAGGTTTAGAATGCATTGTTTTATGTTCACAGTATGTGTCTTGGTAACTACAGTAACAGCATGTTGGTAATGATGCCCTGCTTCCCTCCTTAAGGTCTAATTGCATGTGCCATTAAGTACCAGTGTTTGCAGTTTCCCATGTGTAAATGTGGAGTACTCACAGGCATATATGGCAATACCAGCATGTTATACATAACCTCAACCTCATTGTTAGAAAGGCTGACATTCCAAAGATGTCTACACATCTACTGATCCAGGAGCATGTGAGCTGTGTACTAAGCTACAGTGGCTAGAGATGTGACATCCATACTGGGTGACATCACAGGTACAGTTACATGGTGCGGGGAATTCACACAGTGGTCTAGCTGATGTCAAGGGTAGAGGCCAGTTGATAGCATGAGGCCTCACTGTGTAACAGTAATACACATTCACATTACAAGATGAGAACACACAATTACACACAGACACACACAGACACACACACACATACAGGTATTCAGACACAGTAACACGCCCACACTCACGGGGTCAATGACACTATAACACACACACTTGATAGAGTTGAGGTGAAGACCCCTGCCTATGTGGTAATCACCATTACAGTACTGTGCACCCACATGATGTGACACAGAGAATAAACATGTACAGGTAGTCAGTAATGCCTAAGGCCGATGGCATCAACAGGGTAGTAGATTGCATCACCTGAAGGGGTTAGGGGTCATATCTGTTCACTATGGTAGCATACATCCTCACTCCATGCACCAGACAGCCATACATACATACACACACACACTGTGGAGTCCACAATTGAATTCACCTATGTCATGCACATACAGATAGCTAACGTGTGTGATACACACACTACCCCTGCCTATGTCTTGCTTTCTACACTGCAGTATGTACAGATCTCTACAACAGTGTACAGGGGTGTGTAACAATTGGAATGTATTCCCCACCATACGTGGCATATATGGACACACAAGAAAACACACATGGCAGTACTGTGAATCAAATGCCTGCTATCATATGATACGTCTGACAGACATGCAGCAGTATTGCCCACATTACAATGTGTACCAACGCTACCTTCGGCAATTGTGCTTCTATATGCACATAGGAGGACTTAAGTGTTACAGGTGTCAAGTGATTTACAGTCAGTGACACCCTGACCGCTGTGTAGGTTGTATGTCTTCACCTTCAATTAACAGAAACATAGCTTAGTGTTTGCACATGTTATGGTAGGACGGCTTGTGACACACCTGTGAGCTGTCTTCAGCAAACATCCATCTGCATAGTTGGCCCACCACTTTATGTACACACATCCATCCATACCTGATGTACATCTTACAGTACTGTCAGTATTTCACCATATACAGGTGTCAATGATGGGGCTGCATTGCAACTGCATGTTGTAGTAAGACACAGATGAACTGCAAACATCAGCTACTGCACATGCATGGTAGCTGAATGCACACCACTACATGTACATGTGTGTAGGTCCTACATTCCTATCATGTAGCCATGTTTGTATGCATTGCAATTGGTGGACATGTGTGATGACATACATGACACATGGACTGTTGTATGATATGATAGTAGTCATGGGTAACCAGTATGGAGGGAATGTTAACTCAGTCAACATTACTATCACACCTTATGTACTGTTAGCATTCAACAGCCGTGGACCTACCTTCCATGTGCATGCATGTAATTGCTGTAGCCACTTGTCTACATGAAGGACAGCAAAAGCTATGCTATGTACATATGTGTTGTGTGTGTGGGGGGCATGTACATATCCACGGCAGGTACATGGATGTCATATCCAAACATGAGTGTGTTTACTAGTGTACAGCAACAGTTATCTGTTACAGCTGTATATGACCCAGGGCCCCTGTTATGTGTACAGCCAACCTGGTTATGAACAGTGGTATCATTGCATTGCATAACACATGATGGAACCCTGTCAGTACATGGGTAGTCTGCACAGTTGCTGTAGAGCTAGGTACAGTCTACTGGTCATGAGTAACATGGTGTTGTACTAATGTATGGATGTGTGTTGCTGGTCCAAGGACATGGTGATGTCTGAGGGCTACATCCTAGAATGCGGCATTTGACACTGTGATCTGCACCTGACACATCTGTGATGGCTTTTGAGAGTGTACTGGTCAGTACATGTGAGTGGCCTTCATGTACGTGGGGACACTACCACCTGGAGCAGTCCGTAACGGTGTTATGGCCCTCATGTCTGTATCTGAGGTATACGGTGGTAGTGCTATTGTGCACAACTGAGCCTTATGCCAGGTGTTCCTCACTGTACAGATGTCAGTATTCCCCATTGTTGGATCTAGATTGGCAGCTGTGATTATGAACGCTACACATCTAGCACTGTTTAGCATACACATTCAATGCAATTGTCCTCTAGGTGTCAGGGTTTTTACCTGGTCTCAGGATATTCATCTATGAATGGTACTATATGTGCGAAGTAGCCACTCCTGGCAGGACATCACCATGGGTGTATTAGTGTGCCACGTTTAGATTGGTACAGCTAAGGTGATGGACAGCAGCAGACGTTGTGTAGAAGACCGGCGTCAGATATATGTAGTGCAGCGTTCATGCTAACAATGATGACTATCGACACACTGTGACCTTCCGTGTTTAGAATCAGAGTGCATACAAGACAGCCCTTCACTACTGTGTGTGAGCATGCCCAGTATGCCGTTGTGTAGATGGACACATAGTGCATTCAAAACGGATGTGTGCTACTAAGTGTGTGAGAATGCCCAGTGACACCTTGTGTCGGTTATGTGCCTCTATGTATATGGGCATGACTATTGTAATCCTGTATAGTGATAGTAGTCATCCAGGCAACAGATGGCCATACCTCACTTCAGGATGGATTCCTACATTGAACACACTGGTTCACAGGCATGTACACCATAACTGCCAGCATCCATGTCGATGTCTACATTCCTAGAAGGTCATATTGACTGTCTTGAAAGGTGTAGTATCTGTGGTGTGTTTCATATCTATGTAGTGTTGTAATAGTGCTCTGCAGATAGGCAGTTGTCCTGCACACACCACTGGCATGTGTTTGTCTCCGTCTGCCTTGGGACAGTAATATGCTTTTAGACTGCTCACACTCCATACAATCCCTATCGGCGTTTGTTCCATTGATGATGTCACCCACCTAGAAGTATGCCTCTGGGAGTGCTATGCTCCAGTAATCTCGGTAGCGCATTCTGTAACTGCATAATGCTATAGTGTAATAAGATAGTTAGGTCTATGTTCTAATCCCAGCCCTTCCAAGTGTGTGTGTGTTTCCAGCTGTCTGGGGACAGAGTAATCCTTTTAGACTGCTCACTCTCCATACAATCCCTATCGGCGTCTTTTCCATTGCTGATGATGTCACCCACCTAGAAGTATGCCTCTGGGAGTGCTGTGCTCCAGGAATCTCAGTAGCACATTCTGTAACTGTGTAATGCTGTAGTGTAATAAGGTATTTAAGTCTATGTTCTAATCCCAGCCCTGCCAAGTGTGTGTGTTTCCAGCTGCCTGAGGACAGAGTAATGCTTTTAGACTGCTCACTCTCCATACAGTCCCTATCAGCGTCTTTTCCATTGCTGATAATGTCACCCACCTAGAAGTATGCCTCTGGGAGTGCAGTGTTCTAGTAATCTTGGTAGCGCATTCTGTAGCTACGTAATGCTGGAGTGTGATAAAATAAACAGGTAAATGTTCAATTCCAAAGCATGACAGGTGTGTGTGTGTTTGGCAATCATATCCTATGTGTTGGTATCTGTGAGTGGCTAACTCCAGGATGTGTTGAGTGTGTTTTGTTGCTTTCCTATATAGTGTCCACAAATGTCATGATCGCCCAGGAGACTGGATTGGCAAGAAATAGACATACATCCGCCAATAGGTCTGGTGAGTAAATGTCAGCAGCCCTACTCTTATCCTTAATACAGTCTGACCCATGTGACGCAACTAAACACACTTGCCTTGATAGTAACACCACTACCTAATGCAGGTGGCACATGTGGTTTCCTTTTCATTCTCATCTAATGCTTTCATGTCATGTGGTCCGCTGTTGTGTTATAAATTCTATATCTACGTATGTGTGTGTATATGTGTGTGTGTGTGTATGTATGTGTATACATATATATATATGTATATATATCTATATATATATATATATATATATATATATATATATATATATATATATATATATATATGAAAAAACCAATTACCCCAACCGAAGAAATGCAAACTTTAGATTAATCCAAAAGTACCCAACAACAGAGGAGACGTTGACAGACTAAAACGCTGCTTCCAAGCGTAGATACCACGTAGGAAACAAAGTGCGTTCAGTAGCCAATTATGCAGAGGTAGATTTCCAACATCCAACTTTTATCTTGTGTCATATACACTTTTAAACCTTGCAATAAGGCTATCATCTAAAATTCTTAGCAGGATGTTCTATATAACTGTTGATGATGCTATATATACTTTTAAACTTTGCATAAGGCTATCACTTTAAATTTTTAGCAGGATATTCTATATAACTGTTGATGATGCCATTTCCTGTTGTTATAACGTCTGATGAAGCGGATACGTCCGTGAAAGCGCTTACGAAATAAAGTCCAGTTTTTTATGAACTGTGCCTTTTGTTTTTATCTACGAGGTTTATCGGTAGTTGGATGTTGGAAATCTACCTCTGCATAATTGGCTACTGAACGCACTTTGTTTCCTATGTGGTATCTACGCTTGGAAGCAGCATTTTATTCTGTCAACGTCTCCTCTGTTGTTGGGTACTTTTGGATTAATATATATATATATATATATATATATATATATATATATATATATATATATATGTATATATATATATATATATATATATATATATGTGGACATTAGCACACATAAATCTACATGATGGACTACATGTCCTATAATATTGAATGTCTGTGCTGGACGATCTGTACGTGATCACGTCAGCTGCATGTATATCTGCCATGGCTTAGTGGAAAAGCACATCATCTGTGGTGTGCAGGGTCCTGGGTTCTAGTCGTGTAGAGACAGGTTATTTTGTTGCTGGGAAGACAAGGGACATGGAATACGGTGATAGTAAGGCACCTTTAACCAGTTGTGTGCAGATCTGAGCGACAGTAAGCAGTGGTTATTATTTTGGAGGATAAGTATGGGTCATATAACTATGCATTAGAAGACAATACTACGCAAATGAGGTTAAAAATAGTGAATCCCGTTTATCCCCAGGGTGTGATGCAGATCCCGAGAGTGTATGTGTATAGATAGCCGGGTGCAAGAGTCGAATATAGGTGAAAGCATGGGGAGGTGTCAGGCATACTGTACGTACATTGGAGCCCTGTACCTCAGGATTGCTCCTGCTGTAGCACCCTAAGCTAGGGGTGTGTCTATACCTGCCTAGTGAAATTGAGAGGGACAACAGCAGTAGTGGAGTAGTCAAGGTGAACAAGCTGCGCAAACAGGTGATAATTAGCACAATCAGCAGATTACATGCCTAGCCCGGACCAGAACACTACGGTAAAGTGACCAAGCACCATACACACAGGTTTATTCCACACTCTACACCACTGGTGTATACATGCGGGGACATTTCTCGACACAATCCAACCAAATGAGAAGGTCTGCAGCAGGCAACATAGACCAACATGTGCAGGAGGCTGAGGGTGGTGAGGATGTGAATTCTACTGAACAATCCTTAGTGAGGAGACAGAAGACTTTACAGACCCAGGGTAACCTACCAGAGGCTTCATGAGCTGGAGATAGTGGAGCACTATGGGGTGCCAGAGTCCTCCTACATCAGCTTGTTGAGCTGTGTCGGCCCCACCTGACACATTGAAAAGGCCGAGGGAAACCCATCCCAGTGGATACCAAGGTATGTGTAGGCCTAGGTATACTAGCCACAAGTACCTCCCAAAGCACAGTTGGGAATATCATGGGGATCTCACAGGCATCTGCATCCAGAGTATTGCACCAGTTCACAGATGCCATGTCACCACATGCCAGTGAGCACGTACATGTTCTCAACACATGTGAGGTGTTGACCAGCAATATGCCTCTCCTCCTCCAAATGGCAGACTACCCTGGGTTACTGTGTGCTATAGCCTGCATGCACGTATGCATCAAAGCACCACCCAGTGAGCGGAGTAGGGCCTACATAAACCTCAGGGGCATACCCTCCAACAGCTAGGTTGTATGCAATGGCCAGGGCATTATACTGAATGTGTGTGCTGGCTGCCCTGGAAGCTATGACAATTCTGATATATGGCATCTGACGCAGCTGTACCACACCTTTGCCAATATGGACATCCCCTACAGTCACCTAATGGGGGATGCTGAGTAACCACTGGAGTCATGGCTGATGACACCCATCAGCAATGCACACACACCTGAACAACTAAACCATAATGAGGCACACGCATAGGCAAGACGTATAATTGAGCATGTGTTTGGGATGCTCATGTCACGGTTCTGGTGTCTGGACACATCCAGTGGAGCCTTGCAGTATTCACCAGCTACATGCACCCAAATTGTTATGGTATGTGCTATGCTACACAATATGATCCTGCAGAAACAGTTGCAGCAGGAACAGCAAGGGGCTGGGCCACACAGCCCCCCACCAATGTCAAGGCCTGTACAGGCACACTGTGACTCGGAGGAGGAACTACCTGAGCTGGACCCAGTAGGTGAAAGGAGGTGTGCACAGTATGATCTGCCCTTGGCAAAGAGGCAACACATGGCATATGCACTGACACAGTAGGTACCCAGGGAATTTCACCCTCTCTGACTTGCACAGACAGTAAAAGGGATGCCAAACATGACACTACCTGTGCTCAGCCATGTATAGGAAGTGCACTGTGTGCATCCAACATAGGCAGCCCTCCAGCACCATCCTCAGTTCTGGCACACCCCCAAGGGAAGTCAATCAACCTACCAATTGGCAGTTATATTAGAATGTGTTTTTACCTGTAGCTATGGTATGGATGTGAGCATAAAAGGGAATTTGGTGGCCGACTGTTAGGGCAGCAGACAGTACACGTCCATAGTGGCACCATGACATTTGTAGTGCATACCGGGGTCACAATAGTACCCAGTAGTACACAGGGTGTCCTAACCCACTGCAGGTTATGGGCTGAACATCATGTGTGTCCATACAGCCCACACAAGTCTCATACAGCTGGACATGTGTAGACCAATACAGACAAATGCTATGCAATGGCCTTTGGATATGCCCAATGGATGACCCCAACCCCCACAGACACACACACAGACTACAGCAGGCCAGGCAGTTGGATGTAGGTTGTGAAGGCTAGGACGTCTGAAACCACTATGCTGGTAATTAAAGCTAGGATCTGAAGTACACTGTTATGCCTCTAGCCAGCAAATTAGGTAGGTCCACACACTGAAATGGAGTCTCTGGCATACCAGTACAGTAGTAGCAAAAGTGTACAACTGTCAGCTGTGCCCCCCTGCCAACGTGCACATGTGAAAGTCATGTGTGCCACCCCCGGTGCTGTGTAGGAATGTGGATACAGTTGGATGTCCCCCCACGCTGTGCAGAAATGTAGCAACAGTCAATGCCACATGACCATTAGCTACCCTGCAGACACAGCATGCCACCTGTCAGTGTACAACGCAGGGGTCAGCACCACAGTACTCACTACCTGGACATGTGACACATGCAATCCAGTTGACCATACAGGGCATGCTCAAACACATGAAGGTATGATGGTAATGTCAGTCGACAACATGCGTAATGGTCATACTGGGCATGCTCACACACTTAAACACAAGACGGCCAGGTCTGCAAACACCAGTGGTCCAGACATATCTGCCAGTATATTGCTATACTGTTGGATGACTGTGTTGTATGGTATGTGTGTGGTACTGTCTATTGTCTGTATATATGCCATGGTGTATTGGCAATTCAAACCAGCTGTGTGGGCAGGGTGTTGCTACCAACACTTGCAAGGGACGGTTCTTTGTTTGCGGCCAGAACAAAGCCTTTGGATACGGAGTGGGTAAGGCACATTCAAGCAGCCGGGAGCGGTTGTGCATTGGTTTGCATGGTATTAAGCACTGCTGACCTCTGGTTACAGCTCCTTATACTTATTTAGACTCCACATTTCTTTAACAGTGCAATACTTGCATACTGGTAGGCAAACACGCTTACACCTGTTCGGTCCCTCACTTGCACGTACACAGACATTGGTGCTTGCATTTGTCACTCACGCTGGGTGGGCGAGATCCCTTGTGATGCTTATTACATCAGACTACATGATTACAGTATCGGGTATGGCTGACCATTATGTGACAGCAGGCGTTCAACTGTACGGAATTGGCGGCCTGTCCAGTGACATAATCATATTATATGCATGTTCCTCATACAATCTGCTCCCATCTGGCTGATACATGGGAACCGATACTCTGCAATGCAGACATGTAAATGTGTTTTGGGAAACGCATCTTTCTGCCGGGTCATGCTACCGCATACCTATTGTAGGTTTTCCACCTTTTAAATTGGCCGAAGTGAGACTTTAGGAGTAACACCTTTCCCACTTTTCATGGGACAGTCCCTCATTAGGCATATGTGTCATGCGAGAATAATCTAGCCATAGCAAATGTCCTGATTAGAGGACAATATTATATTCTACGTTTTTCTAATAGTTGCATGTAATGGTTATTGTATAAATGACACTTCGATATGTTATGTGAAGTAGCATAAGCAACTTGACTGCTGCTAGACTAAGCTTTGATTTGTAATAATATGTATATTTCTGTACTATGCATGGCTGTAGGTATGTTCTGACCTGATACGTCTGACATTTCTACAGAGCAGGTCCCACTTTGGCCATTTGGAAAGGTGGCAGCCTTATAGGACCTATATGTAGAGATGTCTGATTTGGCAAGGCAACACATACCCACAGCCATTAGAAAATTGACTACTTCACAGGTTTGCATAAGTTAAGGTTATTCTTGTAGCATTATAGTTGATAATACTGTTTCCTATAACATCTAGGTGTTTCAGATACAACAAAATCATTTTATGCAACCACTGCAAACAATATATGAACTCTTTTCCCAAAATCACAGGCCATGTGACGTAACATTCATTTTGCAGGACACAACTGCCGAGAGTGGAGTGTCCCTCACAAAGGCGAACAGCTGGTAACCCCAAACTATTATGCTATCATCTACCTAAGGTGGTTGGCAGAATATGCGCTTTCCGTCACTAGCAGACCTCACATACAAATGGGGGAGAATGAACACTGTATCAGGGACACTGCATAACACGCAGAGAGACACATTTAGATGATTAGTTCTATTAACCTGACACATTGACAGTCACAGGGCATATGTATTCATTCGCATTTGTCGAGGTACATGCTGTTTATGACTCATACATGTTATCATTAGTCATTACGTGTATTCCACCACCTGTCCACCTAATATCACTAGTTCTGGAAGTGTTTAGTTAGGACTGTGTTACATTCTGATTCGTAATCATGGATGTCCATGATAATTGGGTACAAGGCACTGATATAGTCCCTACGTGTTCCCTCAATGGTTTACGGACTATCCAGTAGATGTGCTCTTCAGGTTTGGGAGATATAGGCGTCTGCTATGCCCACATAGGAATATTAATTACTTCCACGGGGCGGGCCTAATACATCTCTGCCAACCAACACCTGCACACTTAGGCCCATTATTGCATACCCATGATTCCCCTACCTGACACCCCTCTACAGCACACATGACTCATACTTACTGTGAGCGCAGCTGGGGTATGAACACACCCCTACACACTGCCCACTCTCCCCGTCTCGGGACACATGTTGTATGTTTTGTCAACCCATGTGTTATTACACTTGCACAACCTACTGTTCCATTTACAGCTACATCCTGCTCGCGTCGATTATCACAGGTTCACCTGTATGGTGAATTTTTGGTGTCCCGCAAGGGACCCCGTTATCCATGTTTAAAGTGTAGACCTTGCAGATCTCTCCCACTGGTAATTTCCTGCTGGTGATTTGGAAAGCAGCGTTGTATTTACCTTTATTGCATGTCTGTATGTCTGACCGGCCTAGCTGGGCAGTGTGGGAGGTAAACGTTTGTTTATTGGACCTCCCAGCAACATATGCCCAGTCTGAACATATGTTACCCGTAATTGCTGTAATGTAACCTAGTTATGTACATGTGTATATCTACAATGACATATATATATATATATATATATATATATATATATATATATATATATATATATGTATGTTTTTTTGTGTGTATATGTGTATATATCAATAAATGTTGTATGTATATATATATATATATATATTTGTATATGTGTATATATATATATATATATATATATATATATATATATATATATATATATATATATATATATATATATATATATATATATATACACATCTGTGCATCCGTTGACCAATACATTTCCCGGACAAACACACTTACACATGCGTATTGGGTTTTATCTCTGCTTCAACAGCATATTATTGCCTTAGTCATTATGACACCGACACTTCACTCCAGTTAACTTGTAATCGGTATATAGCACGTTATACGGAGGACAGATGTCGCAATTTGTTCATGTATGGAGTACCGATGATAAGTGTGATGTGATACAGTGTCATTTGACCTAGTCCTCGTCTGCACAGCCTATTATTCCTGCTACTGTATTTGTTTCTGTGCACATTCATATTATTTATGTCAATAAATGGAGTGCATGTGTTACAGAGAATTTACTTCAACATATTGATGTCTGCATGTGCTTATGCATATATACCTATTACGTACTAGCTGACCTACACGGGCCGCTCCATTGGAACTGGCACTACCAACCCTGGCACTCATGTATCCATAATCGCATAGCCATAGTTTCTCCATCCCACCTGTGTTGAGTTTCCACGCTTAAAAGCCATTATCCACCTGATATCGTAGCCATGACACACCTTTACACATTGCCCTCTCCAGAGCATTTGGGGCCCTACACACATTTTGTACCACGTCGTGTATTCACAGGGTCTCCCTCCATTTATATTTGCATATACGTGCCTTTCCTAGTGTTATGGATTACGGCCATTTGCGGGTTACAAGTGTAGGTGGTCACAACATGAACTACATTCCGTCTGTGTGTAATGTTGATGTAGCAGTTCAACGATATTATGGTCACTGGTATAACCCTGCCTCTGGTGTGAATAGAGGTGCTCTACTCACTCTTGTGCAGCTTTATCTGACATATGCTAAAAGCACTATATAATACCTTAGTTGCTCTAGATTCCATTCACAACCCTTGTGTATGCTTTATTCTTTCGGCATTCATTCTTACAGTATGTATATATATATATATATATATATATATATATATATATATATATATATTTATATATTTCTTTATTTTATGTCTGTGGATATATATCTATATACACACACACATATATATATATATATATATATATATATATATATATATATATATATATATATATATATATACATATATATGTGTGTGTGTGTGTATATATATATATATATATATATATATATATATATATATCTATATATATATATATATATATATATATATATATATATATATATATTCATATGTTCAAATCTCAGACGTAGCACATGGACATAGTTGGTCCCAATTTTAACATTCTACCTGTGTTTACAGACGCAGGGGTTTGGGCACCTCTGGCCAGATTATTATGCTGGCACTACATAATATAGGGTGGGGGGGGTGGTTCCACTACATAATACAGGGTGGGGGGGTGTATCCACTGGTGTTTCTCTTCACATTCATTATGAATGCTTTATTGTGACCATTTCATTCAGATATAAATATATATATATATATATATATATATATATATATATATATATGTGTGTGTGTGTGTATATATATATATATATATATATATATATATATATATATATATATATATATATATATATATATTTATATATATATCTGTCTGTACATATACCTACATACCTATTTACATTTCCCGTACAATTGAATGTACACCGCGCATCCCTGCTGCCTTTACCTCCCTATATCCGATGGATATTATTCTGGACATCACTTATGACTTCACTACAGATATTCAATATTACTGTCAACAAATGTGACAGTTGGTTGATGTACATATGTGTATGGACCTCTGTAACACTCAGGGACTAATTTCAACAGTGACAGGGACAAGGCAATGACAAATCAGGGACAATCACGGACACTTCTACAATATTAGTACTATTAACTTGAAACATGTTGACAGATTCAGAGCCATATGTATTAATACTTATTTTCTGCAGTTAAAAGCATCTATTACTCTTTATTATTGTCATTAGTCATTCAAGTGTCATTCAGCACCTTTCCTCCAAAGGTCACTGGTTTTATGAGCGATTAAGAGGCTGGCCAGTTATTGTGCGAATGCTCTGACCATTGGAAGGGTTGCCACATTTTCATATGTCCAGGATGGGATATATTCTGGACACACCAGATTGTTTAGGCCAACGCATACCCACGGTCAGTACAGGGTTTAGAATATTCATTATTTTCCTAGATGAGAGCCTATTCCTGTAGCACTTTAGTTGCTTATTCTGTTTCTTGTACGATTTACGTATTTTACATCCAGAAATAACTGTTTTAGGCAACTGTTACATGAAATATTTTACATAGTTATTTCCTACAATCACAGGACATTTGCCATTGTATCATTCTTGGTCAGGACACACCTACCCAAACAGGGACTGTCCCTCACAAAGTGGGACAGGAGGTACTCTGCTTATGTCAGCGCCTTAATCACCCTATTTCCAAGTGCCACTATGCGACTGTGTACAGTATATTCTCTCAATAATTCATGTGGGGAGTCGTGCATCACGGGCAGGTGTTTGATCCTGGTTAGTAGGTTCTGCATGATGGGCAGGAGGCTGAGCAGTCTCGTGAACCACTACTGCACATACAACTTGTGTCCAGATGTCTACAGAACTGGACATTGTGTCGTGATACCAAGTCTGATGTTTACTCAGGATACTTATCCCATGAGGGATATCCAAAAATTGAACAAGCAAACAACCTTCGATTTTTTTGGACTTACGAAAATGTGATGGGGTTTTACATGCAAGGGATACATAGTTTGCAATCCTGACACTGCCTATGGTGACATTGCCTACTACATATGAGTAGTGGTCAGTATGTGTAGATATGGCTGCACCAAGCTAGTAGCCCGAGTATGGCTGGATTTGGTGGACGTTCAGGAATAGAGGCAGGGTGTGTGCTGTAGAGGGGATGATGGTTATTCAATTATGCATCCAGGTGTGTTGCAGTTGGATGGCTCAGTTCCATCCAGACCATTCTGTGGGTATGTGCCAGTGACATTTCTGTGCATGTGTATCGCACATTTTAATATTCATATGTTTGTGTGATTGTGTTCTACAGTATGGCCTGTCAGGTTGTATTGTGGATGTGTATGTTTGTTCTTTGTGTTTCTTTCTGATTCACCGGCTGCTCCCTCATACACCTTCAGTTCACCTATTGTGCATCCAACACAGTCTCGCCTTTGTGGATTATAACATTACCCCCCCCCCCCCCCCACACACACACACACATATTCCAAACACTCCATCCATCCCTTCTTTGGTTGATGGCCCATGGCACGGTCAAGGGAACACATTGCATACACTACATATGTCAGGTACCTGTATGGTTGTGAGGACTACCCTAGCATTTTTCACCTTCCCCATGCTGTACATCATGCACATAGGTACACACAAATACTTATCTTTCATGACATGGTAGGTACACCCGGATAATACCCGTTCAGCTTTGGCACATCCTGACAAGAATGGCTTGGACTGCATATGGGCAGATTTTGGCCGAATGCTCTGACCATTGGTATGGTTGCCACCTTTTCATATGGCCAGGATGGGATATATTCCGGACACAAATCAGATTCTACAGGACAACACATACCCACGGTCAGTACAACGGATAATACTTTTGTTTTATGCCTACATGTTAGCTTATTGTTGTAGCAGTTTATATGTTCCTTCTGTTTCGTTTACTTACTTATTCTATTTCTTGTAACATGTGGTATGTTACATACAGAAATAACTATTGTATGTGACTATTACATGCGATGTGGGACATAATTATGTCATACGGTCACAGGATATTTTACATTTATAATGGTTTTGGTATGAACACAATTGCCCAGCTGTGTACTATCCCTCACAATGTGGGACAGGTGGCAACCCTGACCATTGGCCTAGACTTAGCTATTGGCGGCGTGCTAACATGATGCGTTTCACTTCCACTTGGTATAACTATCAACACTGCATTAGAATATGGGCACATGGTTTTAAATGTCATTTGTTCGAGGGATGGAGACTTGATATTCACTAATGTGCATTTCTGTTTGCTTCTTAATTTTGTGTTCGCAAGAACTGTCTTGCATGCTTTGCATACATTTCAGTATCCATGGGCACTGACAGGTGTGATTACTATTGCAGGCTGACTGTAATATTCAGCATTTTAGGTTGCACATCAACAGCCGACATTTCCATGCCTCCAAGCGGCACTTCGACACGCCCCATGCACTCGTGCTCATTTCCTATGCACGTGGCTGTCGTGGCAGCATGCCTTCATTAATATGCATATGGCGCTACTGCTCCATCTGTACACTGCACGGTCAGCACAAGCCTAACGCCGTCCTTGCGCTGAGCTTCATGAATCCCGGGGATAGATTGATCAACTGGAAAAAGCAAATGGTTGTCAGTAAGAATGAGGCAGTTGTTGTATCATCTCAGGGTACCTAGGCAATCACTCTGGCTTCAGTAATCAAGTTCATATTTTAGAGAAGGTTTTTTTATATTAAATGTGCAAAAAAATGGAACAGTTGGTCAGTAGCACCAGAGCAGCAAATAGAGCATGATGTGGTAAAAACAGTGAATCTGTAGCAGTGGGTAAAATGCAATTTAATAGTAGCACAAGCACAATTTTTTAATATAAGATGATAGCTAGCAATCAGCCAGTCAGGCTTGCTTGCCACAACAACAAAGAGTTACAAATACACTGCTATCAACAGCAGTAAGTGGTGAATACAAAAGCTTACTAAGGCAATAACAACCATTTCTGAGTTCTGAAAGCAGTGACTATAAACTTGGCTCTTATGCTACAACAACAGATAAGAAAAGTAATGGAACTTTTTCTCCAAGATGGCCGCCGAGCACTGAACACACACTTTCTGCTGCTCCTGTATCAACTAAGTCTATTTGCTCAAAAAAAAAAAAACACATCTGGCATCAAATTGAACAGGAAAGGAGTACGTATTCTAAACTACACTTCATGGAACAGACCTAGAGCAACATTTTGGTCTAAAAAGTAAAATATTACCATTTTTTCTACAAGTACTTACCTCTAGTGACTGGTTGAAGGCTGCAGCCGCATGGTGGCATCCTTTTCTTTAAAGAACTGAGTTCTGATTTCTCAACCAGAAAAGTTAAAAGAGAAATCTTTAACTCACTTCTTTGTGGACTAAACCTACACTATAATTCACTCAGTGATGGCTAACCAACAAGAATCCATGGATGCTATAACTTCTAAAACCAAACTCTCTTCTCTAATGTCACCTGAAAAGGATATAACAGCTAAGAGGCAGAGAATAAATAAATCAACACAGGATTCAAACAAAGGAGCTGCTAAATCTAAAGGTGAGACTGTTATTTCACTGAATGACCTTAAATCAGCATTACAGCCCTTGCATGAAGAATTCAAATTATTCTCAGACAAATTAAATTCATTTGGATCTAACCTGGACCAAATTATAACCAGAATTAATCTTATTGACAATAAAACTGAGGAGAATTCAAAGCAAATACAAAATTTACAAACCAAGGTAAATACAAATGCCAAAATTATCAGTGACCTACAGCAAAAAAATATAGATTTAGAAGCACACAGTAGGAGAAACAACATTTTAATATGTGGCATTTGTGAAAAGTTTGACCAAGTCCAACTGCCAGTCATACTAACTGGGATTTTTGAACACATTACTGAAAATAAAATCTTAGCTAAAGAAATCATTATTGAAAGAGCTCATAGAGCATTACGAAGATCACAAGATGAGAGTGTTCCTAGGCAGATTTATGCAAGGCTACTAAATGCTGCAGATGTTACCACACTCCTCATGGCTGCAAAAAAGAAAAGTAGCATTTCATGGAGAGATCACAAGATTACAATATCACAGGATTTACCTCAGCCCGTTAAGACTCAGAGACAAGATCTAGCCCCTTTTTGTGCTTTGTTAATCAAAAAAATTACGCTTTCAGATGAAGTACTCAGCCATCCTCTCCTTCAGCTACGGTGATCAGAAATTCCTAGTACACTCTTCAGATGAAGCAAAAAAAATATTCATGCAAGCTTTCAAGGAAATACCAGCTTAACTAGCTCTACTGTTAAAGCTAGTAATATAATATAACCAAGACAATACAGTATATGATTAAAAGTTATGAAATACTGTTAAAGCTACCAAATGGTATAACCAAGATAAATACAACTACAAAAACCTATCTCTGCTGGCTTTCTAACACTGCTAACTGATTTTAACTTACCCTGACATCTTTCCAGCTTGTTTTTACCATCATCTGGATGTCCTGGTGTTTTCTTTCCATTTTAACTCTTTAGCGACTTGTTGGCCCATTTGCAGCAGTGCACAGCGCTTCCTGTCACCTGTTGAGGCCTTATTTTGAGCTCCACGAGGGTTCCCTAAGCTTCCAGGGCTGTTTCAACATTCCATTACCCAGAATACAACATAAATGTCGGCCAATGATGTCACGCGTTTGGAGATCACGGCGAAAGAAGCAGTGCATTACTGGGAATTCTAAAATCATGAATTAGATCATAGGGAAGGAGAAATGGATATAAAACAGCATTTTCAGGACACATCAGAAAGGTGGTAATTAAATGGACTATAAAGGACTTTCATCAGGGTAATTTAGCAACCTAATCATATGTTTATAGTGTATTTAATATAGTTTAATTCTATACTGAAAGTGCAGGATATGGATGTTTTGATCTTTTCTCTTATTGAAGGTTGATCTACAGAACTAGTGAGCCTGATATGCTGTATGCTAGTGCTTGGTTCAATTAGCTGACTTGCTAAACTGTTTTTCTCTTATAGTTGTACAATTCAACTGGTCTGTGATGATATGTGAGTTGTGTAGTTTATTGTGAACTGCATTCAGTGAAAATCCAATTAACTGCCTAGGTAGTCAATTAATGCTCTTGTTTTTGTTTTCCTTTTTCTAATCCTCTAGTTATGCAATTCAGTGTGTAATGCATATTTAGTAAATCCAGTTAGATATCTAGATAGGTAAAAATGTATTTACACTTGTTCAGTGCTATTCTGTTTGCTGACACATAAATTTAACCTGTAATTTTTCCTGTTATAATCACCCCCTTCGTTAACCTCCCTTTATAGCAGTATGCTCAATTAGAGCCTATCTAAGTTGATTGTCCCATTTCCAGACAGGAGACAAAAACATATCATTAGGTTATTATGGTACTTACTGCTATGCCAGTTATAGTAGAACCTGTCTCACTATCTGCTGTAAGGGTTATTAATAACTCTGGATAAAATTTGAGTTGGTCTCAATTACTCAGTAACTTTTATTGTCTATATTACTTCAACCTCACTTGCCTATCTACATGAAAAATTTTGAAGTCAATAATTTTATAATGCTGTATGTATTATGTTCTTACGGTGGTACTGTTTTGTTATCTCCTTTAACTCCTAACTCTAACGTCACCTTGCCTTTAACTGTCCATTCTATGTACATATGTTTTTCATATTCCTTAACACCTTTGGGAGTGGCATAGTGGTGGAGTTGTCCAATGTTTGTTGGCGCTTGGACTATTAATGTTAGTTTTTATGTCTCCCTGCTCTGTTCTTGTATTATTTTTCATAACGAAAATTGTTTAAAAAATGATCATTTGTATCTATTTTGAACTTATCCAAAAATGCCTCAGGGAGACTGGTGGTTAGGCACGGGATCTATGATAAGGAGCATGGATGCCAGAGTATGATTTACTGCCACATTACATTTTCTGTTATATATAAAAAAGTGTGTTTACTAATTGGACCATCCCTAGTAGGGCTTTTTTCTTAGTTTATCCAAACATATTTCTATGTTTTGAATCTAAAGTATGTTGATTAGTGTGAACTCCTGGAATTTAAATGGCCTTCAAGAAATCAATAAAAAGAAACTAGTTATGCACCTGATTTTTTCAAGATAAATCCAACATCATCTTTCTACAGGAGACCCATATGACAAATGTTCAATGGCATAATAATACAAGAAGAAATTGGATTAAACTTGTGATATCAGCAGGGAATAGTCTTGCATCAAAAGGCACTGTAGTAATAATTATAAAATCCTTTCCTGGTGAAGTACTAAATAATAAATTTGACCCGAATGGTAGATGGTGTTTATTTTCCTGCTCATACCCTCAGGTAAAACCCCCTTTACTTTTCTTATACTTGTATAGCCCATGTACAGACCAGCACCTATTTATCTATGAAATACATAATCTACTACTTCAGTTTCCTAATCATCTTTTTATTATTGGTGGCGATTGAATGATAGTTCAAATAAAAACAGGAAACAGCCCTCACAAGTGACTGCATCTATTCATGATTTGATAAACAGCTTCAACTTAGTTGACCCTTTTATAATATTTGACCATGACAGAGAGCTAAATACGTTTACGTTTTATTTGGCTTCACACAAAGTCTGGTCCAGAATTGATTATTGTTTGATCTCTGATGTCTTTTCAAACAAAATTACCAACTTTGCCCTTGAGGCTAAATCTATATCTGACCACTCGAATGTGTCACTTTGTATTAATCCCACCCACCACCTGAATCATGGTGGCAGTAGCCCCATTTGGTCACTAAACATTAACATTCTTAAAAAAGATGTTCTGCAGGAAATTAATGAGTATCTAAAACAATTTGATGCAGAATCCTGTTTATCCACCTTCCTTTTAGATATTCAATAGGCTACTGCCAAAGCGGTCATCAGAGGAATACTCATACAAAAATCATCTTATTATAAAAAAAGAAAAGCTATACATTAATATCCTCAACAATGAGCAAAAGATGACTGATGCACAACTACAAAAGGATTTTTCTCCTGAACTGTAAAAGAAACTGCATGAGATACAAAAATAAAATTTACTCCTTTCACTTACAAAATCAATCCTTGGTAGAACAGAAACTCCTTCACAGATATTCAGAATGGGCTCAGACCTCCTCCAGAACACTAGCTAGACTCATAAACATCAAAGAGGGACCAAACTATATTAATGAAATAAATTACAAAGGGAAAAATGTATACAGAAATTAAGATATTGTTAACTCTTTTGTAAATATCTTCACTGAAATCTATAATCCCAAAAACCAGACCCCAAATGAAATGCACAAAAAATTCCTAAATGAGCTATCTGTTCCAAAACTATCCTCCACACAAAACAGCCTTCTAAACAGCCCCATAGCATTGAATGAAATAATGTTAACTATTAAAAAACTTAAACCAAATAAGGTGCCAAGACCTAACGTTTTTTCAGGCGAATTCTATAAAACTTTTAGTCATCATCTTTCTAAAATTCTCCTTGCTATGTATAATTACATCATCTCTAAAGGGATTACTGATAAGTATATGAATAATTCTAAAACAATATTCATCCCAAAACTGAACTCTGACAAGTCCAACCCTCTTTGCTATAGGCCTATTGCCCTTATTAACGTTGACATCAAAATCTTATCTACCATTTTTGCTAATAGAATCCAGAAAGTTATAGCTACAGTCATTTCTTCTGAACAGTTGGGATTTATGAAACAGAGGCAGCTTTGTGACAATACTCTTACCTTAAACACATTAATGCTGTTTCTAAAAAGTGATAACCACCCACATTATGCACTCACACTAGATGCTACCAAAGCTTTTGCTAACATTGATCTAAACTTCCTTTACCTAACCATGAAATACTTTATCTTCCCTGATTTTATTATCAACACATTAAGATGCTTTATAACAATGTCTCTACTTCCCTGTATATAAATAACACTTTATCATGCCCTATTAAACTTACCAATGGTACTAGACAGGGCTGCCCACTCTCACCTTATCTTTTCAGTTTATATTTTGAACCTTTTCTTCCCTGGGTTAAACAAAAGACTTATCACCATATACCAAAAGTCTTTAACACTGATATCAATTGCACTGCATTTGCAGATGACCTTAACATCTATTTTGAG
Organism: Protopterus annectens; assembly: GCF_019279795.1. Taxonomy (NCBI): domain Eukaryota; kingdom Metazoa; phylum Chordata; order Ceratodontiformes; family Protopteridae; genus Protopterus; species Protopterus annectens. The sequence goes on from NC_056731.1 coordinate 1,301,361,132, forward strand.
CTTCCCTACACCGATTTTCATAAAATCCAAAATTCTATTAATTTTTTTGCTAAGGCTGCTAATTATAAATTAAACTCTACAAAAGCATCTATTTTTCCATTAAATCCTGCAAATCATTTAGAATATTACTTCTCCCTGTCAGACATTCTTCTCAAATATACACTCAAATACCTAGGAATAAATTTCACACATCTTCACCAAGAACTAATAAAAGCAAATTTATATAGAGTCTGGGATCAGATAAATAATGATCTTACTAAATGGAAAACATCAATCTTTCTTTGCTATCAAAATCCGCTATCATTAAAATGAATATTTTACCTAGAATCCTTTTTCATCTTACCTCCATCTTCTTAAATGTTCCAAAAAATGTTTTCAAAAATGGAAACCACAGTCTCATAGTTGTTATGGTTCCCTAAATCAACCAGAATATCATACAGGAAACTAATTACCCCAAAGACCAAAGGTGGCTTAAGTCTCCCAGACTTTAATTTATATTACCACATAATTAATGCTAGCCGTCTAATTTACATAGCCTGCTATGATCCCTCTGCTGAATCTTGGTACCCAACCTGGATCAAAATCTGGTGCAACTATATATATTTTTTAAGACTCAATCCATATGCTGTCCCTTTTCTTGCACCTGATGGTGACTACAAATTCAAGATCTTGCCTACACTAAAGAACAAAATTCACATTTTTCAAACTCTGATGACCTCCTTAAATTTACACAATACTGTTCCCATTCTCCAACCTATTCACCTAAACCCTAACTTAAAAATCAATAATAAAATGATTGACCTATCAAACTTCCCTATTATTAAGAAAGCCATAGTCTGGCACTTTTATAACTCTAAAAATGCTGCAGAGGTCAAAGTTTTATTTGGTGCTCCTAACAAATATGATCCTATCTTAAGACAAATCAGCTCACTTATAAAACAAAAATTCTCTAGCTCTAGAGTGAAGGAGCAAGACATTATAGTATCACAATCTATCATTAAATCACTTTCCCTATGGAACAAAATGATTTCAAATACATATAAGCTTGTGTCAAGCATTAAATATAATCAGTCATTTCTATTTTCCAAATATTGAGACGGCATACAAGGCAAAACCTCTGCGGAGTCTAAGTGCGAATCAATCAATAATACCCTGAATCTAACCCCCTTCAAAAACCTAATTTACACTCAACTTATGATAAACAACAATTCCTACTATACCCCAGCAGTCTTACTAAAATTCGGATACAATAAAAACCTAACCTGTCCGTTCTGTACCCTCCCACATGTAGATATACTTCACATCTTTTGGAGCTGTAAGAATATTTACAAACTTTGGTGTAATCTCAGAACTCAATTGGAAAAAAATGGGATACAAAAAAACTGCATTTTCCTGGCAAACCATGATTCTAAATATAATTTCTAAATTCCTAAATCCCTTAAGGGCATCTATTGCCACATCTGTGTTACGGTCTGCGCTCTTCTCAAATATTTTATAGCCAAGAATTGGGCCAATCCCTCAGCAATAACTTGGGAAAACTTTACATCAATGGCAATCAAATATATATTGGCAAATAAGTTATGCAATAATAATAAAAAGAAAAAAGAATACTTTTAGAATTATTGGTGTGGCCTTTTTGACCTAATCCAAACTAAATAATCTTCCAAAATGTGGGTCACTAACATTACATTCTAGGAAATCCTCCATCTGTATCATATCTGGCCCCATAATCATTAGACATTGTTATCATCATAATGTAGCTTTAGATTTTACAAAGTATTTTGTTATCCTCTGGCATCCATGTTGTAAATATGTTATAAATAGTGCACATGGTGTAAATAGTTAGTTTATATTGTTTTACTCTCCTTACTGCTCTTCTTTCTTCTTAACTCATTACATCCAAGTGACGCCTCCAGGTGCATCTGCAGTTACCTCCTTCTGCTCCACTAGATGTCAAATATTACTTGTTCATATTGCATTAATAATTCCAAAAATCATGCTACATACAAGGTATCAGAATATTTTATCTTGAAGCAGACATGATGGCAAACACAATTGTATTGATATCTGACCTCTGTCAGTGAGTATTTGTTATAATTGTAAGGTGATAACTTAATTTTTTAAAGGCTCAGGCCACACACACTAGGAGTTAAAGGTACACACTCAGAAGAGTTGTACTGGAGGGAATGAGTTAAGACAGTCATATAATCCTCCTTCCAAGCCATTTTCCATTTGTTAGTCTAGACTTTGACTGTAATAAGCTATTGGGGTTCTGTACTGCTTATATTATTCTCTAAGATGTAAGTTCCCTGAAACGATAACTGTTGTTTTATAAATGCATATCTTTTGTATTAACTGTTATATATATACCCGTATTTTACTGCTTCCTGTAATGACTTACAGTTTTTCCTTCTTATGTTGGAGAGGTCTGTAAAATTCAATAAAAATATATTTGAAAAAAAAAAAAAGTAATGGAACATTTTATTTTAACAACTAGACATTGTCTCAGATGCCCCAACTGCAGACAAATAAGTGAAATGAGGCAGTATACAGTATGCTTATTGCAAAAACATAAATTTACAGTAGATGTATATGGCTATTATGTGGAGTATACTCAAAAGTAGCCAAGCACAAGTGTCTACATCTGTGCACAGGTGTACACAATAGTGCACAACTGTAAAACAACTAAAACACACAGCAGAGCACTTTAAATTAGCTCTTATTGATACTAAAAGCAACAACTATCAATTAGCTCAGATGTGACATCAGTATACAAGTAAAAATAATGGGTCAGTTTACACTTCACACCAACAACTATCAGTCTTGTGTGGAAACGTCTGCAAGTGAACTCATTTGCCTGCAAATGTGTTCAGTTGAATGTTGTTTTGTACTGAGAAAAACTCTTGTTTAGTTGCCACTCAGCCATTTATTTCTTCTTCTTCTACTTTTGATAGATTATCTCTAACTCTACTTAGGGTGTGATCCCTCTGCTGAATCTTTTTTTCTAAGTTGGTAGGGCTTAGCTGGAAGTTATTCAGCTTATTATTATTTCATCACTACAAAGGCATGAAGAGAAGTGTGTAGCCTCTTCCCTCACAAAGACATACATGACTTTTTGTTTTTCCTCTAACTCCTCCCCAAAAAGGAAAGCATATGATATTTTTCTTTTGACCTTTTTACAAGAGGTTCTCCTTCAGTAATGAGGTCATTCTATCCTTCTAGTCCAGTTTCTGGTTTGGATTATTTTCTTTTTCTTTCTTTCCATCTTTTCAATCAACAGTGACATCAACTTGTTCTCATGTGAGGCCTTGCTACATGCTCCCCATCTCAGTTCTACACTCATTTTCTGCATTATTCTAGCCCATGGAACCTTTTCTGGTGTATGAAAAAATATATGCCATTTCTTCAGTGTCTATACTGCTTTCTTTAGTAGCTTTATGTCATGGACTCTTTTGATAAAACTCAGTACTAGATGTGTCCATGCTTTCCACCCATACTCAAATCTTTGTGCCTTTTGAGCTTTCTAATTGCATAGTTTTATCTATAAAGGGGCTTTGTGTCTCTAACATTGCCACTTGGTGTACTCCCCACATGCAATTTCCATAATTCTTTGTGTTGTTCAAAATCATGACTGGTTATCGTGTCATTTGTTTATATAGATCAGTTTATGTTTCCACTTGGGTAATAGAGTATTCTTTCTTATATCCATTCATGCACTCTACTTTATGTTTACCAGCAGTTTTGTGCTTAGACATATTGTGTTCTAACAAATATTACACTGCCTTCCAGAGACTAATAATCCACACAATTATTTCACATCTACAATAATATTATTTTTAAAAAGCTTAAAAACAGCACAATGATAGAAAGCTGATTCCACTCATCTCATGCTTAATTCACCATGTCTGTATTTCATGGGTAACATTTTAAGTGTTGTTTTATTAATAATAGCCTATAAACTTTCAAGTACAAAACTATTATTATTGGCTGGTTGCCAGTTAGCTATGTGCCCTTTCTTAGCACATGTAAAACAAAATACTTCAGCTAGTATTACCTTCTGCTCGTTGCAGGCACAACCCCGTACTTATGCAAGTCAGACTTAGAGTCTGCATTGTTATATAACAACGTTTTAACAAGGCAATGATTTTCACAGATAACTTAATATTACTTTGAAATACAGATTTCCTTAGACTGCTAAGCCATGCCATCATAAATTTGACTATATTTATAATCATTCATTTTTCTTACATCATTTTTACCATTTTCGACCCAAAAGTTATAAATTTGCATTAAACTGGCCACTTGACACCTGTTCATAGTGAACATTCAATTGCAAAATTTGTGTCTAGGCCTTTTAGTGAATCCTGACCCTAGCAACAATTTCTTTCAATAGATTTGGGTGATCCTGGACATCCACCACCTGTAAACCCATGTATACATTCATCAATTCTCCATTTACATGAGAAGAAAGTATTCTAGTCTACTTGTATGGGGCCAGTTCTATATCTCTGCAAATATCTTGAATGGCAAGAAGAATGCTTCCACATCAACATCGCTGGATTCAAGCTTCTTCAAAGACTTACCAGTAATCGAGGTTCCCAGATGAGTTATTGGCTGGCCTACCATAGTGGCAGTCTGTTATTGAACTATTGTGGCAAGTTGTTGTTGCTGCTGAATGACCAAGTTTTGCCAGTGGTCACAGACCTTTCTTGTCAGGCTGCACCACTTTTAATAAGTCTTAGCAGTTGCTGTTTAACAGCTGCAGTAACAGCTACATTATTTTCTGCCATTTTTTCAGATGTCTGTTCATGGCTGTGACAGACGTTGCCAACATGTCAATTGTTTCTTCCATTTCATAAGTAGACAAAGTAATTATAGCCCACATAACATATATAATTATACACAAGTTGTTAAGGCCACATTTTTGTAGTACAATGCTTCTCAATAATGCTAACAATGTTCTTTTAATTTAAAGAAATACTTGAATAATCACAGCAGTTTTAATACTCAAATGATTTTCAGGATTCTGAGGACTCAGCAAACCAGAGATGGAAAGAAAAAAAAAAAATAAACAAAAAGCAGTATCTCATTCTCTACAGTCAACAAGCAACCTGATAAATATTAATGGCTTTACAATTCAGTCGCAAATAATTTGCTCAGGTAGAATGCAGGCAGCAAACAAAGTTTCAGAGTCCACAGTTTGTAAGATAAATTGCATTAAATCACTGATAAAATCATCATTGCATGTGTGTAGTTTTATAAATAAAGTTATTCACAAAATCCACATTTTCAAGTTTAAGACCAGGAGGGATTTCAGTAAAGCCTACATGAATTTTTTTCATGTACACATTGTGCCGTGATGTGTACACAAGCACAAACAATTTTAGATTCAGTAAACATCGCTTAGCAGGGCTCAAACAGAGAAACTTCCATGCAAAGCAAATTTCTGCTTAAGCAGGTGAATATTATACAAATGAGGCAGGTGGAGGGATCTAAGAAGGCAAAAGGCATCTGCATGGATGCCATGCAAGTGATCGTAGTCTACGTAGAAATGTTCTCTGTACAGAAGTCTACGCAGCCAGAGGGGATGTAAAAGTCCACAAATATGGACATAACTCCCATGAAAATAGTAGATAACATACATGCAAATGCAAAACATAGATTAGGGATGTTTATAAAAGGAAGGGGATATTTAAAATTCATAATAATTGTTTTAATACTTTTGGCATGTTTGTGCTATGCACTGCATTAGAAAACATGCTTAACAGGAAAAAATAACATATATAATGGTAACCAGAAATCCACAACCAATAACCAAAAACCAAGGAAGATGTCCAGACAAATGGATAGGACCAATAACCAATTTAATTGAACAAAGCAGTCAAGGCCTTTCTTCTTACATAAAGACTTCTTCAGAACTGCCATAATGTCTCAAAACACCACTCAAATAGTGTTACCAACACATCATATAATAAATCTACCCAATGAAAAAATACAATCAAGTTAAAGGGACAAAAATGTAATAAGAAGATACATATCTTGAACCTAACCTAAAACATACATTTAATATACAATGCATAATGAATAAACTATAAAACATTACTAATGCATAAAAAAAAACTTAAAACAGTTTTATATATAGTTTTTTGTATAAGTATATATGTAAATAAGAAAATAGACTAAAGTTAAAATTCACTTAATAAAATTCAACCTTCCAGGCTCTTAAGTTTTAAAATAAGTAAAATAGAACAAGCATCAATAAGGCCCAGTGGGTCCAAGGCATTTAACCTAAGAATCCAAATTAATTCTCTTCTAAGCCAATGTTCTTCTAAAATGTAACTTCTAGAGTCTTTGACAATATAATCTAAAACAACAAAGAAAAACTTGTGATTAGGAACTTGGTTAATATGTCTATACAGAGCATTAGAAGTGTTTTTTTTTCCCAATATCATTAACATGTTCATACATCCTCTCCTTCAATTTTTGAGAGGTTTTTCCTATATAAAATGCATTGCATGAATTACACAATACTGCAAATACAACCCAGCTAGAATCACAGTTAAAATGCCTTTCTATCAGAACATTTCTATTTTTCACAAAAAGTGATTTACATTCTAAAACATATCGACACTGATTGCAGAAGTCACATTTGAACATGCCACTAGGTCTATTACAATATTTACTGTGGGCCGGATTCACGAAGGCTTGCACAGAGTCTAAGAGTAGAGTAAGACTCCATGCAGCCAACATGCCTGCTGAGCGATCCAGGAACAGCCGGCAGGGGTGTGCCAGAGAGCTCCTAAAACTCCTCTTACACGGACAGGGCTAGGTTATGCAAATTACCTCATTTGCTGCTGAAAGTTATGCAAATGAGGTAAATTTGCAATCCAGGAAACCCTAACCTGTCCGAGTAAGAGTAATGTTATTTGCAGAAATGTACTCCATTGTCAACTGACTACCGTTCTGCAAATAGCAAAACGGAGCTGTGACAGCTCCAAATAAAGGATGCATCCAATTGAGGAAGCATGCCAATGGCCAAATATACGGCCATTGGCAATTCTACCTGTTGCAAAAAAAAATTAATAATTTAATTTTTAGGTTCATAGGTTCATAGGTTCATACTAGGCTATCTGCCCGAGGGCATTTACAAGCCTAGCCCATAGTTTTGTGGCTTACGCCACCCCTTTAGTATGGGGAACTATACCCATTATTTTGCTGTGCCTCTGTTGAGCAGTGACACTGAGGTAATCCCTGGGGTATATCTGCGATCTCCCATCCATTGGTCAAGATTTCTCTTGAACAAGGCCAGCGAGGTGCTCTGCCTCACATATACTGGGATTTTATTCCACAGCATAGGGAGTCTTTGGGTGATGAATCTATCCCTCCAGCACGTCCTATTAATAGCCGTGTCGAGGTTTAAGTCTCCGCCCTTGTGGCTCTGACGGATCTAGATTTTTGAGGTGAAGCATATTCATCAAATCTGGGTTTGACATGGCCTTGTATGTTAGGCAAAGGTCACCTCTGAGCAAGCGGAAGCGACTGAATAGAGCTGGAGTTCTTTCAGTCGGGCAGCATAGGACAGATGTTTGAGACCCTTTATCCTTTTGGTGAGGAACTTTTGTGGCCTCTCCAGCTGCTGCAAGTGTCGGGTCAGATACATTCCGAATGGGGCATTGTACTCAATCATTGGTCTGATGAGTGATGAGTATAGGGAGACTATGACCTCCCTTGATCTAGATGAGAATCCCTTCATGATAAGGTGGGCAATGTAGAAGGTCTTCCTAACTACTTTAGCTACATGGGTGTCGAATGACAGACTACTATCAACCTGGGTCCCCAGGTCCCTGATAACTTCTTCTGTGCTCAGTGGATTGCCACCTATTTGGTAGCTAGGGGTAACCTTGTTTTTCCCGAAGGGTATGACTATGCATTTTTTGGCATTTAACTTTAGGCCATGGCTCTGGCACCAGTTATCCGTTTCTGTGAGACCCTTCTGAAGGATATCTGTGTCAGATGTGTTTTCTACTATGGTTTCCAGTTTGCAGTCATCTGCAAACTTTGTCAGCCATAACCCTCCTGTGTTTGCTTGTACTTCGGAAAAGTAGATGCCAAACAAGAGTGGGCCCAGGACTGAGCCCTGTGGTACACCACTTGTGACAGGCTTTGAGTCTGACATGGCGCCAGCAACTCTGACCCTGTGGGTTCTGTCACTCAGCCAGTTTGCAACCCATCTTGTGATGTATGGGTTAACATTTAAGCTGATGAGTTTTCAAGGATACCCGAGTGGGGTATTGTATCGAAGCCCTTCGCCAGATCAAGGTAGGCTGTATGGACTGCCTTTCCCTCATCTTTGGCTTTGGTGACTGTTTGAAAAAGTCAACCAAGTTTAGAAGGCATGATCTGCCTTTGATAAAGCCAAACTGGGATGGATCCAAAGTCTGCAAATTCCCTATGTCTTTATTTATGAGGTCCATTATGATCCTCTCCATGGCTTAGCAGATAAGGCTTGTCAAGCTAATGGGCGGTAATTTCCAGGGTCGGTGGAGGCACCGCCTTTGTGAAGTGGGACCACAGTTGCAGTGCGCCACTCCTGGAGTGCGTATCCAGAGGTAAGACTATGATTAAACAGCTGTCCTAGCTGTGGGTTTAATTCTCGTTGAGTTCGTGGAGCACACAGCCGGGGACACCATCAGGTCCCATGGATGCTGTGTTTTTGCTTTGGAGAGAGCAGTTCTCACTTGGGCATTGGAGATGTTTGGGGGCTGCAATCACTTGGTATAGATATCTCTCCTTTTGGGAGAAGTTTGCACTGAACCTGTCAGCCAGTATGTTGGCAATGTCTGTAGGATCAGTAATCTTCACATCATTTTGAACTAGTTCTGAGCATATCTGGGAGTTTCCTCCCAGGTTTCTAACATAGCTAAAGAAGGCCTTATGATTGTCTTTTGAGTCTTTAGCTATTTTTCTCTCAAAATTTGCTTTGGATGATTTTATGAGAGCTCTTAGTTTTTACTTATAGTGATCAAGGGTGTCTTACCTTTTAAGGATTTTGCTCTATCTTGTAGTAGCTTCCTCCTTTTGTTGTAGAGTTTGTTTATGGCTGGGGTCCACCAGAGTGGACGCTTGCCTTTGGTACAAAGAGTCTTTGTTTTGCTTGGGATTGCCTTATCCATGCAGTCCTGCAGGTGCTGGTAGAAGGCATTTGTAAGTGATTCAGTGGCTTGAGTACTGTTTTCCGCCGGCTCGGGGCCTTAAAGAAGTCCACACTAGTCTTTAGAAGTGTGAATTCGGTTTTCGAGAATTTCTTTGCTGTGGTCTTTTTATTTCAGGTGGGGGTGGGATGAGAACCTCCAGCGAGATTAGTTTGTGATCTGATCTCACCAGTGAGGGGTATACTTCCGGTGTTGAACATTGTGCTCCCATGTTCGTGATGATGAGATCAAGTATGTTTTCTCCTCTTGTGGGGATGGTGACTAGTTGTTCCATGGCATTTGAGTTTATGAATTCCAGGAACTTTTGGGCTAGGGTGTTTGGGCTTGAGTAGTGTTCCCAGTCTATATTAGGGTAATTGAAGTCACCTAGTATGATGGTGTTTGGTGATACATTTATCCCTCTATTGTTATCAGGGAGGCTATGTGAGGTTCCTGAGTTTGTGAGGGTGGCCTGTAACATGCTACAATTTGCAGAGCAGTCTTGCCTATGGTTAATTGCACCTGGATGGTCTCCGATGCATCGTGCATTGCCACCAGTCTTGAGGTGTGGGTGTCTTTGATGAATATGGATACCCTCCTTTCTTGATATTGTCCGGATTTTGGGGCCGAACGCATGATAAGAGGTAAAACCTGATAGTGCTGGGGTGCTCTCAGGAGCCTTGAACCAGGTTTCTGTCACTGCACAGACATCGATGTTCTCCATACTGAGAAGGGCCTCGAGTGCGTGCATTTTGAGATTTAGACTTCTGGCATTGAGCAGCATTACCCTTAGTTTTTTTCCTTTTTGTGTTCTAGGGTGGTAGGTTTAGAATTTGAGCCTTGCCTAAAAAGGCACTATGGGGTGGCAAGAGCCTTTGCCAATATCCGAATCCCAGGGTGACAGGTGCAAGCCGCCCTTGCGAAGCAGCGTGGCTTGTCCAGCATGTCATCCCAGGCAGACAGACATTGATCCCCTTTGAATGACACCAGAGTTTAAGCCAATTGTTAAAGCTGATCATCTTATCTCTGTATTGTGGCATCATTCTTGGTGAAGGTAGGATACTGCTCAAGGTCAGGGTCATACCTGCCTGGGCTACATAATCAGAGAGCTCCTCAATGTCTCTTTTCATGTAGTCCAAGGAGGTACATCTCAGGTCGTTTACACCAGCGTGGACAATGACTGAGTCGTATTTGTACCTGCTGTTGAGAGACCTGAGTGCTTCCGTTATGTGGCGGATTCTAGCGCCCGACAGGCAGCTTACTGTGACTTTCTCCTTACTCAGTCTGGTGAGCGGACGCCAGTGTGTCTGACTATGGAGTCACCAATGACTAGTGTGTCTGGCATTGTGTTTGGCCTTAAAGGCTGTGACTGTTTGACACTCTGACTGTGAGGTCTATGTGTTGCAGGTGTTGTGTTCTGAGGTGGTGGTTGTTTGGGTGTCTGCTTTGGTGGCCTCTGCTGTTTTGGTAGATTTTTGATCAGAGCCGCCGAGTATGTCTTTGTGTGTTTATGTGTATGATTTGAGGTTGTGATGGTACTATGTGAGACTGGGTCTATAGTGTGTGTGGTAACCTTCTCCTCCTGACTGGTCTTGCCAGTCCTATGTTGAGAGAGCTCAGCCTCCAGTTTGGCCGTATAGTTGCATCTCTCACATGTATTTGTGTTTTGTGGGAGGAGGAGAGGGTTGTCTGTGTACATGAGGCAATTGTAACATTGCCTCAATATTCCCAGGTTCACCAGCTGAGCAGGAGAGGACACTAGCAACTGATCCCTCGACATGCTAGAAGGACTAGACAAAAAAACTTTAAAAGAGATTCTGGGGGACGTGGGTGACCGAGAAATGGGGGTTTACCTTTTTGGGGTGCTATGTATAAGAGTGCCGTATCAAGGTAATAAGTACTGTAGGAGCAAGTGCTAGGTTTAACAGATAGAGAAAAGTCTACTTGGAGTCAAGTAGAGATGATCTTTTTAGGTATTAGAGAAAGTGCTAGTAACAGGGATGCTTAAAGGTAAGATTGAAAAGAATGCACTCTGCAGTGTGCACTAGAGAAGTTAGATATGAAAGTAGGTAACTTGAGTTTTACCCGTTTAAAAAGTTAAGGTTTTGTGGAGAGTTACTATTTTTAAAACAGCAAGATGGACTGAAAGGGGTGGTTACTTTTGTATTTTGGTACTATGAAATACTGTAGGATGGCCAATAAATTTAAATAATTGAAGGGGTGGGATTTCAAAAGTGATGGTTTTGTGATTACTCACATAAGCCAGTGAAAGTAGAGAGAAATGAGATATATGGTCAGATTAACATAAGAGGCGGGCAACTAGAAAGACAGTGGTATTTAACAAGACAACTTAAATGGGTGAGAGGGAGGGAAAACATTCTGCCTGACTCAGAACAGAGAGAGCTGCGGTCTCTTTTGAAGTTTTAATATGCTGTTAAAACAGAATGCAAGCAAAACACAAGGTAAAGAAAACAAACTACAGTATTCAAAATATAGAAAGGCAATACAGAAATACAAAAAATAACAGCAAACTAACCTTTCCTTCACAGCAAAGTGTAGCAGAGTCTGGATGAGCCTTTCTGGTAAAGCTCTGAAATGTTTTAGTTTACTCCTTAAATAGAAATTTTAGTTCCTAGCTCCACCCCCTCTGTTAACAAGTGATTAACCTTAAGTGACCTCTTCTGTCTTATGAATGAGTCCTTAATTAATCAGTTCTTATTTCTGCCTGACTCAGAACAGAGAGAGCTGTGGTCTCTTTTGAAGTTTTAATATGCTGTTAAAACAGAATGCAAGCAAAACACAAGGTAAAGAAAACAAACTACAGTATTCAAAATATAGAAAGGCAATACAGAAATACAAAAAATAACAGCAAATTTTACCTTGATCTCCAAAGTTAAAGCATAGCGCTGCGTCGCGCAAAAGTTCTGCGCTGTAAAAACCAGAAAAATAAATAAATAAAAGCCAAAAATAGGCATTTTATTATAAATATACATCTGCCATGCAAGTGAATGGCAGGCTGAAGACAACATTGCTACTGAGTAGAGGTTGCTAAGGGGGGAAGCTCAGTCTAAGAGATGTAACCAAGCATTAGTAGGCAATCATATGCAAATGAGGGTAAGGATAGTGAATCCCAATTTTACATGGCATATGAGCAAAGTCCGTGGAGTGTAAGAGTAGGATAAGGAGATTATCAGAGTAGAAGATAGGTGACATCATGAGGGGGGTATGTATGAAAGAATGTAAGATCATTGGAGCAGAGTGGCATGTGTTTGCTGTCAGTTACCCATCACTGGAAGAGGCGTGTTAACAGGTATCATAGCTAAAGGCAAGAAATTGAAGGTGTATGCCGTGGACAACACTAACGTTTCTTGTAGAAGTGCCTGCAATGTGTATGCATGCGTGTGCACGCCTGTAAAACCGAGTAAGACTGTGTGCGTGTGTGTGCGCCTGTGTGTGCGTTTAAGCTGGAGTAAGCAAGTGTAAGTTTGATGAAACCTGTGTAAGCACGTTTGCGCCAGTGTGCACGTGTTTAAGCCAGAGTCAGCAAGTGTTAGGCCTTGTAAGCATGTGTGCGCGCGTGTGAGCTGGTGTGTGCTTGTTTGTGCTTGTTTGTGTGGTGCTGCCCCCTGTGGAAACAGAAAGGGAAAAGGAAGCACAACAAATAGTAGGAAGTTAACCAAGGAGAAGTAGCAGAGCTAGCAGGTGAAAACAATCAGAATCAGCCAATTACACATGCAGTACACTAGCCCAGCCCAGCCCAGCACTTAAAACTCTGCAAACGACTTTCCACTATGTTTTTCTCAGAGACACTGCAACACTGCAGTAAGCTAATAGAAGTGAAAACTGAAAAAGCTTAACTGAGACAAAGAAATGTTAGGGGCTGCCATTGCTGTTATAAGGTGACATATGCAACATGCTGAGGGTAGTGACAATGCGAATGCTGCTGAGCAACCTACAGTGAGGAGACGGAGATGAGTGTACAGCCCCAGGGTAACCTACCAGGGGCTACATGAGCTGGAGATAGTGGAGCGCTATAGAGTGGACAGAGACCTCATGCAGCAAATTGTTGAGCTGTGCAGGCCACGCCTCACACACACAGAACCAACAGAGGGGAACCTATCCCAGTGGAAACCAAGGTTTGTGTTGGCCTAAGAATACTAGCAACAGGTACCTTCCAGAGACCAACTGGTAATATGATGGGAATTTCACAGGCATCAGCATCCAGGGTACTGCACCAGTTCCTGAATGCCATGTCAGCACATGTCAGTGATCATGTATATTTCCCCAATTCCTGTGAGGTATTGGCCAGCAATATCCGTCTTTTCCAGCAAATAGCGGAATACCCTGAGGTAGTGGGTGCAATAGACTGCATGCACATACGCATCAAAGCAACAGCTGGTGAGCGGGGTAGGGTCTACTTTAACCGCAAGGGTTTCCCCTCCATCAACTGCCAGGTCATGTGTGATGCCCAGGGCATAATAATGAATGTGTGTGCTGGCTGCCCTGGAAGCTACCATGATTCCCATATCTGGCATCTGACACAGCTGTACCAGACATCTGCCAGTGGGGACATCCCTCATGGTCACCTAGTGGGAGATGCTGGATATGCACTGGAGCCGTGGCTGATGACACCCATCAGAAATGCACACACACCTGAACAGGAATGCCATAATGTGGCACACGCACAAACAAGAAATGTAATAGAGCATGTGTTTAGGCTGCTCAAGTCATGGTTCCAGTGACTGGACACATCTGGTGGAGCCTTGTAGTACTCACCAACTACATGTACCCAAATAGTCATGGTATGTGCTATGCTGCATAATATGATCCTGCAAAAACAGCTGCAGCAGGAGCAGCATAGGGCAGGGCCAAACAGCCCCCCACCATTGCCAAGGCCATCACAGGCAGAGCGTGACTCAGAGGAGGAACAACCTGAGCCTGCCCCAGTAGGCAGAAGGAGGTGTGCCCAGAATGCTTTGCCCTTGGCAAAGAGGCAACACATAGCATATGCACTGGCTCAGTAGGAACCCTGGAAATGATACCTCTCTCTGATTCGCACATATAATAAAAGGGATGCCTAACTTGACACTACCTGCTTTCAAACATGTATAGGGAGTGTAATATGTGCATCCGACATAGGCAGCCCTGCAGCACCACCTGAGGCATGATTGCCATGTGTTAAGCAATATAAAGCAGTGCTAAACAACTTTTACCACTATTTAGTATATGTAAACAAAATTGCACACACTAAGTAGCACAACTTTAGGCAATGTTGAACAATATTGGGCAGCATTCAGCAATGTTGGTTAACATTGAGCAATGTTGTGCAAGTTTGGTCAAAGATGGGCATAGTTGAGCAAAAGCAGGTAAACATGGACATATTTGCTTTTCTGTTCCTTAAGCAGTCTCGTCTGCCCAGTATGAAAATATGAAGCAGTGACAGTCCTCAAACCCAGGATACTGTGTACTATAGTCACAGTACTGAACCACTAAACCATGACAGCATTTCAGTGGTCAGCCTGTATGAATAAATGTTGATAAGTCTATGCAAATTGTCTCCTGGAAACCCCGCAGGCACAGCATAATCCCTGTAGAGTTATGACACAAAGGTGAACCCTGCAGTAAAAATACAACTTGATTTACAACACACATGTAGTATAAATGTTAATATTGGGCATGTTCACACACGTCAACAAATGTAGTGGACTTCACACAGCAACATACTGAAAGCTCACACTGAGCATGCTCACACACTTGAATAAATGAGGCAAATGTCAGGCAACAACATACTGAAAGGCCAAACTGGGCATGCTCACACACTTAGGCTATGTCTGAGTACAGCTGTGGGCCACACATATCAGGCAGTTGCATGTGTTAACCCAGGAACCTCTCACAATTCACCAATCTTGACTTGTGCACTCAGTGATATGACAACAGACACATATATAATATATTGGAACCCTGTCATAATCAAATATGTACTACAGATACTTAGGTTGTTCATAGAAAGTTGAAAAGCAAAGAAAATAATAAACCCGAAATCAGTATCATCAATAAACAATGTGCACTGCAAACACTATCCAATCCAGGTCATGGAAAGATTATCTGTGAAGGAGTCCATACAGAACCATGACACTTCCTTCAGCTATGTCATAAATAGCAATGTACACTCATATATGTCCTGAGTCAGGGCCAACTGTAAATGACTGACAATGCCAACATCCTGTCAGACAGGCCCATACATACATACCCACCTCCCCCTGACAAAAGGCCCTATCATCATACCAGGAGATATCACATGTAGAATGGGTAAACAGCTCCTTCCAAAGCTGAAAACATGGCATCAATTGGATTACATTGTGCCCCTATATGTGTCATAAGTGAACTGCAGAACAAACAGAGCCTGAATATGAACAGTCTGTTGAGCCTCACCCTCTCTACAGGATATGAAACTGTTGAATGGGTTACAGCAACATATGGCATACTACACAAGTGTTGGTGCGCAACAGACCATGGGAACTATAGTCTTATAAGCCGATGAAGTCTGATCTGCAAGGCCATGGAGTCCATCATGATTGATGTCACAAACAGAGCTATGGAAGCCTATAAACACACAATCCTACCAACTTTGGACTGTTCATGGGCAGATCATGTTTCCCAAACCTGCTAGACTGTTTGCAAGGCAGCCACCCAGGACATACATCAATGAAATGAGCTACACACGTCCCACATACCCTTTGAATAGGCCTTTTCCAACATCCCAGACACATGTTGTATCCACAAAATCAATAACCTGTGCATAAATATGTATTGTCATTGGATGGATTGGCAACTGGGCCACAGATAAATCACACAAGGTAAGAATTGTGGAGTCCTGTTCAAGCTGGTAACACCTGCTGTCCCCCATGTCTCAGTCCTGGGATTGCATAAAACTAAGTGCACACACATTACCATGTCTAGTCTGATGATGTCAGCATCCCACAAATATAGCAGTTGAAATGAAAACTCCCAGTAAAGCATAGAGCGCGTCGTGTTAATGCGTATCTCTCCAATATCATAGCATAGTTAGGTAGGGGTTTGAATCCTGCAATTGCTGAGTGAGTGTGTGTGTGTGTGTGTGTGTGTGTGTGTGTGTGTGTGTGTGTGTAGGGGTATGTATCTGTGTGAATTCCTTTCAGAGTATTGCCCTTTTTGGAGACTAGGCAAACACCTTAAAAGTGTTATATTTCTGTTTGTCAAATCTGAAGATGTCAGCATCCTAGAAATATAGCAATGGAAATGAAATTTCCCAGTAAAACATATAGCGCGTTGTGTTAATGTGTATCTCTCACGTATCATAACATAGTTAGGTAGGGGTTTGAATCCTGCAATTGCTGATTGTGTGCATGTGATTTCCTTTCAGAGTGTTGCCCTTTTTGGAGACTATGAAAACACCTTAAAAGTGTTATATTCCTGTTTGGGGGGTATATGTTTCTGTGTGATTTCCTTTCAGAGTATTGCCCTTTTTGGAGAGTAGGAGAACACCTTAAAAGTGCTACATTCCTGTTTGGCAAGTCTGATTATGTCAGCATCCTACAAATATAGCAGTGGAAATAAAAACTCCCAGTAAAGCATATAGCATGTCGTGTTAATGCGTATCTCTCTAGTATCATAACATAGCTAGGTAGGGATTTGAATCCTGCAATTGCTGAGTTTGTGTGAGTGTGTGTGTGATACTGTTGGCCAATGTGTTGTGTGTTTAGCTTTTACTACTGTATGACATATCAGTATAACAACAGTATGTGCATTGCACACTTCAGGTATCTGTGTGGCAAATACATATATATACATGTGACCTCAATTAATTTATAGGTGTGAAGCCTGCTTTCTACATGAATACATCTCTTACCTATGACAGATTGTGCTGCTACTTCTCAGACCTTCAGTCACATATGTATGTTTGTGACAAGGCCAGCCACTGTAGTTATCTGTGGCCTAGGTCATCTGTGTCACACACACCCATGACAGTTTCTATAGAATAGTGTGAGTGAGGGTTCATGCCTTGGGTATATTTCAGACATGTTCAAACACAACAAAGTCTGTCAATAATGGACATTCATTATAGGTGTACAACAACTTTGTGGATATTGGTTATGTGATACACTGAGGGACTTCAGAATACCTATGGAAATGTGAATACCAAAGGACAGATGACATAACACTCGGTTGTATGTACACATCGGTATCCGTTCTACATGTTTGGGGCTACTACCTATGTGATATTGTCAGGGTACTATGTTTAATAAATGTGGATGACTATGCTATATTTGGCTTACAGCTTTACAGCATGGGTTGGACAACAGGTATCTGTCTGTATGATAACCTTGTGGAGGATAAGTGTCTCATCCGGAGAATGCACTGTAAGCCACTGTATGTATTTTCAGATGTGGGCGGACATATCCCTAGTGTGTTTGCTTGCACCTAAGAGGGCTATATGCCAAACAGGAGTGGTCCCAGGAATGGGTGGTGGTCAATACCACTGGTTACTGGTATAGTATAGTACCGGACGGATCCAAATGCTACTGCGTTTCCTACATCTGTGTGTCAATTGTCAAGACATCATCTAATGATTGGTCATAGTCAGGCTGTTGAGGTTGTGTACACTACCAGAATGCAAACCAATGACAGATATTAACAGTATCACCCACAGCATAGTGTCACACTGTGTCATACACACATGTACCCAAGTTAAAACATATGTGTATTAAAATGCATAATGGCCACCAATAGAAACAATGAAGTCTTGACACTGTGTAATACAGGGCATGTCGCCCTTCCCATGTGTCCACTATGCACGTACATGCAGACAGTGCACCTCCACCATGTTCACAAATGTACACCTGCAAATCTGTACTACACACATCACACACATACTGTCCACTCACCAACACATGCTGCCAAAACAATACATACATCAGCCAAGTGGCACATTGGCAGACAATACATTTTTGGAATTAACACTGTTGTAAACAATACTACATTGATAATCATAGCTTTAATGCATCATGCCTGCTCAGATACACCTACAGAGATATCATTACACTGTACTGTTGACAACATGCTAACATTGCTACACTGCTATAAAGTCACCCTGTGCATCAGCACCATGTTAGCCTGTTCCTGCATCAATGTTACAGATGACAGGAGGTGGCACAGTTTCATCATATGCACAGGGTGTGTTGTTGGTTTGCCAGAGCCTGACATTGATCCATGCAATTGACATGTGTGTGTGTGCGCGTGTGTGTGTGTGTGTGTGTGTGTGTGTGTGTGTGTGTGTGTGTGTGTGTGTGTGTGTGTATGAGGGACAACAGTACAGCATGGGTCAATGTTGATGTAATGTGTGTGTATGTGTTAGCCCTAGGTGTTTGGATTATGTGTGTGTGTCTGCATGCACACAGTTCCACCATGTGGCTGCCATATATGGGAGGTTGTGGGACAGCCACAGACTGTACCTGCCAGGCTGTCCAGATCACCATCTCTGGCCACGGACAGAGTACCTGTGCCTGGCAGGGGTGCAATGGACAGTACCAGGTACTAAGCCAGACTGGGTACTATCATCAGAGGCAGAGGGATGTCGACTGGACCCATGTCCCTGCTAGGACTGGCCAGAGCCACATGCACATGGTCTTCTATGACGGTCTATTGACAGCCCTGCTCCAACATTGCTGGGGCTGTTACTGCCACTACAGGAGCAGCTGTGACTTGTGTGTCGCCCGCGATGACTGCCAGCCAATGATGTTGCTGGCATACGTCCACGTCAACGTCTCGGCCATCCTGCACTGTCCTGGCACATGGACATGACATTGCGGAGTACATCTAATATCTCCCCCCAATGTCTATCAATGACCTCGGTGTAGTGACGCACTGCACCTGCAAGGTCATGGATAATGTCATCGATAGCGGTGTTATGGGCCCTCTGCACCCTCAGTCCCTGTCTGGTGTACCATTCCATATGTGCCTGTGCCTGTATTACAGCCCAGAACATACCTGAGGTTGTAATACCTGTGGGGGCACGTCCGCCAGGGGCAATATGACCAGCAGTGCTCCCACGAGAACCCCTGGACATCTGCCTATGTGGTACCATTCCAGGAATCTGGGTATGGCTGCTGTGAGGGGTTGCATGTGCCATAGATACCACACTATCCTGGTCAATGCCTACTGTATGCTGTCCCTCATCTAAGGCCATTGGGGATGAGGGATGTATTGGTAGTATGAATGTGCACATAGATGGTGTGGAAAGCTGTGTACTGTCGACTGGTGGAACAATGACAGACCCTGTCAAACCTGCCTGTGCCACAACACATGTTTCATCATCTCCACTATTTGTGGCAGTGTCTTCAGGTTCCTTACTGCATTCAACCAAGACAACCTCAGCACCTATGAGAGGGAGACAGGAAACACACTTTACAATCTGTACATGATGTTAGCACACATGCACACATGCACACATAAACAGATTCACACATGCACACATGCCCACATGCACACATGCACACATGTACACATGAACACATGCACACATGCACACATAAGCACAAATTCACTACTCACTAAAGTAGACACACACACACACACACACACACACACACACACACACACACACACACACACACACACACACACACACCCACCAACAGCAGTCCAGAACATACCCATTAGTGGTTGATGGTGGAGTACAGTATCACAAGCCAAAGAGTCCTATCACACGTGTCAGCATGCAAGATGTGTGTTGCTCAACAGCATGCATTGTGAGTGTACAGAGTCCTTGTTAATAACAGTATACATGTGTTTGATGCATGTGTGTTGTTCAATGATTGGCCTCACCCTGGAACACAATGTGTACATGGACATAACATTGCTGTGCAAGTATTAAATGCTTTTCAATGTCCTGTGCAACATCACTCACAGGTATACATACCATGGCTGGATGCACACAACTGGCAGGTGTATAGCAATGAATGTTATGTGGTGTACTGTAGTTACTGTAACTGGATGTAGTGTAGTACCATGAGCCATCAACAGGCAGCATCATGTGGTCACTCAAGGCCACTAATGTGTGCCACACTGGCAACTATCTTGCTGTACCTGAAATGCAGCACTGTGGCTATATTAACCATTTCACAGGCAGTTTTTACATGGGTATGTAAGGTGTTCAATAGGGAGCATTGCCTAACATGAATGTCTTGTTTGTTGAAGAGTTTTGCACTGCCCCATGATAGGCCTCTACGACCCCTCAGGTATAGTACGTGTGCTGTGTGGATGACATTTGGGATACTGGAGTCTGACCTTACAGCAGGTGTCTACATACACCATGTGTATCATATTAACACATACTGCGTATGACAAGGTAGTGTATGTTGTGTACATGTGTATTGACTCTGCCTATACAATGTCCACTACAGTGTACCACAATTGTTTGGAATGCTCTGTTATAGCATGTGTTTTAGGCAGTCACTCATGCTACGGGGATGTGCATAGTCCCACAGGAAACTTGCAGAGCATGCATTATGTGTAGGTGTTGTACATGTGTATATGGCCTAAGACTCACCTATGACATGCACATGTTATTTGCCATATTAAATGTAGAACACTAACCAGCATGGGTCTGCTGTCTTGCTGTCACACCAGAGGGACCTACAAGGATATGAGACAGTTTGTCAGTGTCAACAACTGTGACATTGCTGCTGTGAATTTGCAATTTTACAGTAGTACAACGGTTGACAGTCACAGGCATACAGATTATGTTCCAAATTATCAGTATTGCACAACACCAGGCTCCACATCTTCCAAATACACAGTACACATCTGACATATGCATGTTTTAACAATCGAGCAGACAGTAGTCTACAGATATGACATGTTACCTGCCTGCTCCGAGTCAACTTGCTGGGTGACTCCGGCCTCCATGATGACACGTTTGTTGTAGTGGTTGGCCAGGAGCCACCATGCTGAGGAGCAGCTCTTCCACTCTGGTGAGGGGCGGATGTCATGCTGCACCACCACCTGTGGCAAGCTGTTGTTTGCAGACATCAGAGGCATGCTGCCGGACATGTCTGATTAAATCACTGCAGTGATGGCGTACCTGCTCATAAGTCCGGTTATGCATGCCTACGTCATTAACCCGACGGACAACATCCTGCCACAGTTCAGTGCGCTCATGCTGATCCTGGCTGGTTCTGGAGAACAGCAGGGTGTGATGTTGTAATAGTGTGGATATAATTATTTCCTCCTCTTCAGGGGAATAGGCAGGGTTGCGATGATGAGACATATCCCTGGAAGAAAATAAAACAATTATTGTGAGCAAGTCTTGTGGCACACTTAACATTCTAAAGTACAGATATCAATGAAATGCCATATATAGCAACCTATTGGCTGTCAGTAGATACACACTTTTGTTACCACACATTAGTGCTCAGCACACAACTGCCTGACAGTGCCTGGCACGTTCTATATATTAAACCATGTTCTGCACAGCAACAAAGTGAAACCAATATGTAAGACTATACAACAGCACATGGCACACTGTATGTGACAATGCACCACCTAGCCACAGGAGGTATATATGAAGCTAATGCATACAAAAATTTGTCATCCATTGAAATGATTGTAAAGTACAGTTACAGTACTACCAGTACACCACGCTACTTGTTGATAGCAAACCCCTAAGTAACATATGTGCACATTCATCAATATAGGTGGCATACTGCTGTACTACACTATACATGTTGCTAGATATGCACTTATATCCTGTTACACACATATGACTGAGGCCATGTTACAGGCATACCCACACACACACATCAGACATATCTACAAGACACAAAGGTATGGCAACCCAGATGAGCTTTACATGTGTATCATACAGTACTGTGTGTAAGCACTTACAAAACCTTATGCCTGAGGTATGTAATGTGTGAGGACTACAGGTAACAAACAAAACAGTGTTTCTAAGCAATGTGGATATACACCATACTGTGCTGTTTAGGCCTACAGCTTCAGGTAGTACTACAGTTCATATGGGATTTGTATTCACTAGTGTTAACAATCAATGTGCATACATGTACTGCTTTAGCCTACAGTGGCACACTCCAGTCAACACCATGGGACTATATCACACCGTATACCATACTGCTTTTACTGCCTAGCAATAGCATACATATCTTTTGCAGGGATCAGAGCTAGAACACTACATACCATGATATAAACATTTTCCCACTAGGCTATCACACATATACACAACGTTGACAGATTCACCTACACATTCACCATCACACTCAGTCAACCTCACATAGCAATTTATGCAACATGTACATGCGTGTGTGTATCAGGTCACAGGTAGCTCATAGGCTATTATTCGTAAGGCCTATAGAAGCCTAGCCATATGGTACCCTGCCCTTAAGCACCCATATAATTTAAGTTCATGTGCCCCTATCATGCAGAGCCACAGAGGTGATTCCCAGGTTGCATTTCCTATCTCACATCCATTCATCATGATTATTCATGACAACTGATAATGAGGACCTTTCTTTGCTATTGATAGGTAGTTAGTTCCAGGGTATGGTATGTGTCTGGGATGAGAATGTACCACTCCAGCATGTTCTGCTTTTTGACGTTACAAGGTTTAGATCAGTAGAGTGTGTAGCTTGTAGGGATTTTGATCTGTTGACATGGAGCATGTGCAACACCTGTGGGTTTGGCATAGCTTTGTATGTTAGGCAGAGGTTCGCTCTGGGTGGGCGGTATGCGACACAGTGTAGCTGTGGTTTTGGAAGACAGTCTGCATAGGGCATCTGTTTAAGTCTGGTAATACTCTTTGTGGTGTTTGTGCCTGGCATCTACAGTTGCTGTAGATGTCTTCTGAGGTACATACCAAAAGGCCCATTGTACTCTATGATGGGTTTTATGACTGATGAGTAGAGTGGAACACTGACCTCTAATTCCATGGATGACACACCTTTTGTGATGACATGTGGACCGTACACAGTTTACATGACTAGTGTGGCACTGTGATTATCAAAAGGGACGCTACTGTCCACCTGTGTCCCATGGTCTCTTATCACACTTTTGATGTTGAGTAGACTACCACCTATGTGGTAGTTCATGGGTACAGGGTTTTTAACAAAAGGGATGGCAATACATTTACAATATTGAGCTTGAGCGTACATATAAACATCCATTGGTGTACATATAGATTTACATGTAGGCACATATACAGTCCACCTTTCGTGGCGGGAATATCAATTATACAAGGGTTGAGAGATATATAGTTATGTAATAATTTTGCACAGTCTTGTGCAGAATGCATTTTTGGTATTCTCAGGCCATGTATCTTTAGCAGGACTCCCTGTCTGGAAGACTATAAACTTAGCAAATCATACCACAGCGTTTAA
This sequence comes from Protopterus annectens, assembly GCF_019279795.1. Classification (NCBI taxonomy): domain Eukaryota; kingdom Metazoa; phylum Chordata; order Ceratodontiformes; family Protopteridae; genus Protopterus; species Protopterus annectens. The sequence goes on from NC_056731.1 coordinate 1,301,384,752, forward strand.
ACACCACATGTCATAAACCAGCACTGTATGCTGTTTTGTTTGCCACACACTACAACCTACATGAAAATATGCACATAACAACCTTCACCAACATATATATGTCCACCCTTCACAAACAGTTGCAGTATGTACCTTGCTCTATACATATGTTAAGATGCTAATATATCTGACACATAAATATCTCTACATATGTGTGTGCCATACACACACAAGGTACACACTGTTGTACATCTGTAGACCTCACGGATGACCTGTTGGGCCTTGCTACAACATGAGCAGCTTTCACATGTGTGCATAACAGTAATATTACAGGGAGTATTTATAGCTGCTAATGCTACATTACTATACTAGCCTGGTACAGCAGTTGCCAATGCTAAGCTACACATTATATGACAATCATGCATGTGTTACTCTTTCACATCTAGGTTTATATAGCTGTTTGCACTACTCCCCCAGACAGCCATTATACACAGTACTGTACAGAACACAGATGACATGATCGGATGTTTGACATTAAATGCTGAGCTACATATGTCACAGTTATGTCCCACTGCACACAGCTACACACTAATTTGTCCATGGCAGTATTCATGCATGGCATCAGTGCATACATACTAACTGCTGCCACATATGCATGTTTCAAAGTTTTTACAGTTCTCTTCATAAACATCTACTACTTGCCGGTAATCACATATCTGTCACATACCTGTTTGTCACTTTCAGGTCCGTCTGTGTATGTTTTGACAATTTTTTTTTGGTGTTACTTAAGTAAAGATTGCTTCTACTTAATTCATTTTGCTTATTAATTAAGTTTTTTTTTACTTAATTAATATCTTTGTTTGCTGATTCACTCAAGTATTTTTACTTAATTACACTTTTGTGTTATTAAGTAATAACTAGTTTTTAGTCATCCACAAGTTCAGTGATGCTTTATCACATGCAATGTAATGATTGCATGTGGGGATTGCAAGTACAGTCTGCTTTTATAGGTATCTGCACATGTTCATGTGATGACCGCTGCACCAATTGGTGCCCAGCATTTGGTAAATGCATACAGCCTGCTGTGTGGTAATTGCAGTACTCACTGCCATAGCAACACAATGCTATAAATTGCTAGGTTTTGTAGGCATAGCCCTTTCAGATTTCCAGAGTGGGGCCCATGCTTGTTTGCTGTGGACACTATTGTTTAAGTCAGAAGGTTGGTATGTTTCTTATATCTGAAGCTAGAGGTGTAGACAGTGATGTACATGTTGTACTCAGACCTGGCTGTTGCCACTTCCAGTACAGATCTATCAGTGTAGAGTTTAACTCACCTCTACAAATGCTTACACAAGATATATGTGAGTATGTAGTTTCTTTTCTACTTATGTAATTGACTGCCATACAAAAGTAGTCATTGAGAAGTATTCTTTTGACGCATGTGGACTGTTATACTGTGCATATTGATGTACTCACTTCTGCAGGGTTTGTGTATTTTTATTGTTGACATTAGCACAGGAGTCTCAGGTAAACTGGACCCTAAACACACCTATATTTAAAATATGGGGGGGATGCAGACATACAGAGAGCATTACGTCTTATTGTGTGAGTGTTATCTTACTGGACTTAATGGATTGGTGTGTACCTGTTGGTTTATCAAAGCAAGTGGTCTGTCTGCATAGTTCCCAACTGTGAACCTATCCAGATGGGAGCCAGATGTTAGCCTTTTATTCTTTGTCTGTGCAACCCACAGGTGTTTTCAGCACTGGTACAATAGCATTGTTACAGTCAGTTGCTACCAGTACATGGCTAGATCTTTTGTTATTTCTGTGTTGTACTCCTACATAAAGGGTATGCTTGTGGAAGTCCTCACAAAGCTATTTGCAGAGTGTGTAACAGCAGATGAGCTGATATGCCTGTGTGTTTGTGCCTCTGCCAGGCCTATGAAACACTAAACATATTTGCTTGGAGTCAGGGATAGGTAGTTAAAAGTGAGGTACACCTTCCAACTAATAGAGACAGTAAGTGTAGACTTGAGTGAAGCAGTGCATATGGATTAGTACTCCTTTTATGAAGTACAAGCGGTGTCTACTGTTATTATTGTGATTATTCATTTTGTAATACACCACCTCTCTAACTAACGTGAGTACTTTTCAGAGGGATTCAGAGGGACACAGCTAAAATATGTTTCACAGTCAGGAAGTATGGCCTCTGCCCTAATCAGATATGCCAGTGTTTGTCCTGCTATGATACTGTATGGGGGTTCTAACGTGTCTCAATAACATTATTTGCTGCTAGAATGGCTGCTTCTCTTATCACAGTCATGTAATGCAATTCCACAACAATTGCTGGTAAAGATCCACAGAACAAGCTTTGTGTTATGGCCTTCCTATTTTTCATTTACATTCACTCATTGTTTTTGTATATCTGCTGTGGCTTAGTGGTACTTTATGCAGTCAAGGGTGTCCAAGGTCTAGGGTTTGAGACTAACAGAGGTGTTTTATTTTGCTGTTGAACAGAACAAGGGCCCTGACATACAGAGTGATTAAGGCACTTTTAAGCAGCTGTAAGCGGGTTTGTGTAAGTTTGCGCGATGCTTAGCGATGCTAAGCTTAGCTCACACATGTGCACACTCACTCAAACCCGCTAACTACTGCTTAAAAGTGCTTACTCCCACTAACCCCTGCACTAATTTCTTTGAAAGAAAAGAAAATGGGGAGATAGGAAAGTCGTGAAAAAGGTGGCACAAAGAGGGAAAGACAGTGGGGAAACCAGCTCAGGATGTTCAGGATGGGTGTAGGGAAGGTCCATAGTTGCCCATTTCTTTACCAGCAACAGCAACAGCTGTGCATATGTTACAAATTTTGAGGGAAATTTGAAACCTTCCACCCCTGAGAGAGGAGTGAGGACAACAAAGTATGTTGTACTGCCAATTCTAATTATCAGTTTACATGTCCGGCAGACATGTGTGTGAAATGGGCAGCTATGTATGGGGCGTAATTTTTTTGTGGGTACAGATTGCCCTTTTTTTTTCAGGTGAGAGTGGAATGTGAGGTAGAGGAAGTAGGTATATTTGGGGAGGTAGGTTGGGGAGGTAAACAGACAAGTCAAACAAGACGCATACAGTGGCGGACTATGACACATGGGATGGGTGAACACAATTGATGGGGACAGATGTTTGGAAATCGCAAGCCCATGAACCTACAGATGGTAACAGTGGGACTGAGATCCCCACCCAAGGGCAGTCACCACTGCACCTTCACGGCCCCGAGGGTGGCTGTGCTGGGGGCTGCATAGGAGGGACAGGCTCACCCATGAGTCGCGCCACTCTCACCTTGAGCTGGCATAGGGGATCAGCAACTAAACATTGGATCTCTCTACACACCACAACCTGGACCCTTCGAAGGGTGGCAGGTGGCCCTTCTCCGCCCACGCTTGGGGGGGGGGACAAGCCCCATCCTCTGCAGTGCTTCCACCAAAAGGTGGCACAGGACCAATGGAGGAGGGTAGCCCAGGCTGAGCACCGGACTTGCTGTTGCCAGGTGCAATCGCCAGCTGAGGAGGGACAGGTGAGTCCGCAGGGACCGGCCTTCCCATACATTCTGTGATTAGGTGTGTTTAATTACAACATAGACAACAGCATTCCAAATTAGTTGTAACAGCATGCAGTAATATTCCCATTAACCCAACACACCAGGGTTCCAACAGTTGAACAGCAAGCATAACACATGCATATATTGAACGACAGTGGACATTACAACAGCATGCAGGGATGATTGGTGGCAACAGGCCACCAAGATTGTGGTGTTTGAACAGGGCACATGCATCAAAGAAAGTGCAGATTTTTATAGAATAATAGGACATATGTCCCAACAAATGTTTTGAGATTAGATATACCCATTGAGGTGTGGAATTGCATTGTTTATGCACATAGAGTAGGGTGTAAAAAGAAACCTCCATTAACATCTTATAAGTACTTTTACTCTACACTACATTCCTATTGACTGCAGGTGTATATCCCCTACATGTATTATTACACTAGGCAACATGCATTAGATTATGTAATGGGTTTGGCTAGTTCATTATATACCTGACCTATATCTGACATACTAACTGTCCAAGATGCAGATGTTACTGCTACCTAGTTATATTTTATATTTTATATTTTATTTTTATATTTATGTATCTATATATCTGGATTTGTTCACGTGACATTTTCAGTTAAATTTCTACAGAACCCTACATTTCATGTAGCACACTCACATTTCTGGGGAACACCTTGACAAGCTACTCGTGTGCCAGATTTACATATGCATGCCAGCCATTTACTGACTGTTGAGGACTGTATATATGCTTCGCAGCTACTGGCACTTCCTTCATCCACTTTATATGGGACTCCACAACTGTGGTTTGACAGCACGTAATACAACAGTACTACTTATTTAATGCAAGGGTACAACAACATTTCAAAGTAAGTGACACAGACACACTCCAAGTATTATACCTTTATTAATTACATTAAACACTCTTTTCTACAGGCTCTCTCCTTTATTACAGTGCATACAGAAGACCTATTCAAGACATATTATACCTTTACTGATAGGTTACAACACTCATTTTCAGGCTTGCTCACTTATTTTATATGACAGTACATGCAGAGATAGTATTCCAGACTTATTTTACCTTTATTAATGGGTTACTACACTTTATTTCTGGCTCTCTGACTTATGTTATATAACAGTACATGCAGAGAAATTATTCAGGGCATTTTATAGCTGTATTATTGGGCTACACCACTTTTTTCATGTTCTCTCATATATATTATATAACAATACATGCAGAATAATTACTAACCTGCCTTATGGAGCAGCCTTAGCAGCCTATCTGCATAGGCTTGCTGACTCACAGCACGGACACCTGCAGCTGTGAAGTAAATGAAGGGATATTGAGGCATACCTATCCATTATTTAGACTATATTAGCATGTCTTACATACTGCATTCCATGGCTACCTACTCAGTAGTGGGGCATCTTGCATATGACGGGCCTCCTGGATCCATCGGTTCAGTAGGTCCTACTTCCATCTCTTCAGGTCTGCATGGTGGTGACGGACCTGCTCACCAGTCTGAGGGACACCTGTGGCACTGGTTAGATCATGAGCCAACCGGTTCCAAGCCTCTGCCTTATACTCCATCCCTTGGAACTGGCCCTGAAGGAGTCGAGACTCATGACAATGGACAAGGAGCCAAACCATGTATTTTGACTCCTCGATGCCCCAGTTTTGCGCTTCAAAGCAAATACCCTCTCCAGCACCAGACCGTCTAACTGCAGATGGGAGCTACAATCACTTATGGCGAGTATTCCCGTCTATGGAGTTTAAATATGACGCATTTCCCGCACTTTTTTGTGATTGGCCATTTTTGAAAATGTTTGGCTGACTGCAGACCTGCTTAGCAATGGTTAATCTACCATTTATAAGTATATGTATGTTAACAGTGGATATTTATCCTAAGCTGTCATGGCTTAGTGGTTCAGTACTTTGATTATGGTGCACAGTGTCCCGGGTTCAAAACTTGTCATTGCATTTTATTTTACTACTGTCCAGACAGGCTAGGGGGTGTGGCTGTGTTTAGGCAACTTTGCTCAACGTTGCTGCATGTTGCTCCATATTGCCCGATGTTGCTCCACATTGCCCTACGGTGCGCTGGTTAGTGCAGTGCACAGCTCCGTGCAAACTTATTGCACTGGGTAAAGCGCTGCTTAGCTGTGAGCAACTAGATTGTGCTGGGTAAAGTGCTGCTTAGCTATGGGCATTTATATGTCAAGATCCTTCTTACATTTCTATATATACATTTTGTTCACTGATACATAGGCCATTTCAATACTTTTTAGTAATATTGTAGTCATATATATGTCAGGAATTCTTTCGCATGCTAATTTAAAACATAAAATAGAGAGGGGAGTGGTGGGACTCGAACCATAAATGCATCCTCTTTGTGTGAAGGATCTACCACTACGCTATTGCTATTTGGTTTGATTTGCATAAACATTTGTTATTATGCTCTTCAATGTCGACATTGCTAACTCTAGCTAAGCTATGGGCACAACCGCGCAAATACGGGCTGCTATATCGGGAATTAGGAAAAAAAAATACATTATAACTCTACTGGGGGTTTACAATGTGAGGGAGTGTAGTGTTGGGTATGTTGACATTTGAGTGGACTCACTCATGTGTGTTGACATTTCACAATTCAGACACTTGCAGGGGCATGGACCTTAGGACTGCTCGGCAGTCAGACATGCCCCCTGCCTTCCTGCACAGTCTGTGTTAGACTTGAAGTGGAGTCAGCATGCCCTCATGAATATGCATGGCATGCTGACGTCATACTGTTCAACTGCAGTTTCAGAGTAAGACTTATTTAGTCTTACATGGAGGTTTCGTGAATCCGGGGGGTAGTCTTTAATAACGTCCACAATCTCATAAGAATTAGTCCCAAAAGTAGTGACAAAAGCTCTATCATAACATATTGGTGCCACCTGTTGATGAAAAACATTGTTAACCATATTACATTTATCATTACCTGGTTGTGGCAGTAATGATTTGTAAAATTGTCTATTTTGCTTAATACAAACTTCCTCCTTAACCATTTCCAACAAATCAGATGGGTGGTACCCCCATTTCTGAACAGCTCAATTAATATACTAACTTCACTAAATGCTTTATTGTCTGTAATCATTTGAGCCAATCTAATCATTTGGCCTTTCTTTTGAAAGTGGAAGTGCCAGCTATCATAATGAACGTAGGAATTTGAAAATGTACTCTTTCTATACATATTGGAAAGGAAGCAAACATTAACATAATCCTTAGTCAACCTAATATACAAATAAATCATTGTATCTTTATTGACAGTATAAGTGAACTTTAAAAAAGAGGTACCGTTATTGATAAAAATCAATAAATTCAGCCACCGTCTCCATAGAATCCATCCATACTAGGAAAATGTCATCTAAAAATCTGGTGTAAAAATTCGAACATGAGCTAAAGTGGCTGTTAAATATGCATTTTTTTCTCCCAGTACATCATAACCAAATTTGCAAACTTGACGCGCATGCTACTCCCATGGCAACACCGGTAAGTTGTTTGAACAATTGGCCTTCAAAATAAATAAAATTGTTAGACAAAATTATTTTCATTAAAGTAACAATATCTTTGATGTTATCAAAGTCCATCTCACCACAATATTTGCCCAGTAATCAAGGAGCCTCAATACTCACCACTGGCAACAGTGAGGGATGTACACATTGGGAGGATGACAAGTACATACACAGTAAAGTACAATTCCCCTTAAGAGCACACAGAGATCACAGTCAGGCTGGGGCTGATTTCTGCCTCTTTCTCCAGATCCCCAATAAGACTGCCGACTGGCATAGCTATAGGGTTAAGATCTCAGCCAAGTGTTCAAGCCAAAACCTCCAGCACCCTCTCTGTCCAACCAGTGCTTCATGTCCCTGCACAAGTAGCTGACACACACATACACACAGAACAGGAAGTCATAAGACAATTAAACACTTTTACATTTGGAACCTAGTAATTATTTCTGTTTCAGGACAATAGGAAAATCTCTAGACATTGTGTTTGCTTACTGAGTGATAACACAATCATAAAACACTTTACTGTTCAATGTATTTTCTTGAAGTTTTGCAAATTAACTCTGTATGATCCAGCTTCTACTATTAAAACATACATTTACACAGGTATATGGTTTATATACATTTCTGTTCTTTCCAGTAGGGTATACTGTGGACACATTCTTGAATCTCAGTACATAACATACAGTTCAACACACATTTCTGCACCAGTAGTTTAATATAGACATAACATGTAGTTATCTTACATTTGTAAGACAAGCATATGAATCATATTAGTATTCACAAATAACATATGATTAGTTACAAAAGTCCAGATAGCTGGGCTGGCAATGTCACAATGTAGATGACTTGAACTTTGGTATACTGGTTGTATGTGTTACAGATGGGGCTTGTCTGCTAAATAACTTGACTAAATTGACCATTTGGTTACATGACTATAATATGCTGATAAATATATCACAAATTAAGCATATGGAAGACATAAATAGAAAGGTGAATATTATATACAGCACACAGTGATTGAAACTGTAGATTCAATTATGGACCTGAGTATATAGGTAGAGCCAGCTTTAAGTGTTCCATATATTGCAACAACAACACCCACATTCACTACAGTCACCTGTGTCTGCTGGATTTCAACACACATACATCAAAAACTGAACAAGGAGTGTACTGCATTATGCTGTGTGCACACTCATTGACAGGGCTAATTTAGTTTTGCCACAGGCCTGCCCATAAAAATGCAAACAGACACATATGCCCATAACTGGTGCTGTTGACACCTAGCAAGAATACAAAACAGTTTCCTGACTGTTAGGCTACTAGCTGCAGATGACAGTAGGAAGCAATGTGACTCCACAGGCCTCCCAAGCTTTTCAACACAGGCCTACTATTACTTTACCTGCAGTCATTTGTAAAGCAGACTTGAGCCATGGTGAATGTGTTAAATGTTGTGACCTATAGTGTATAAGACTAAATAAGTAGGGGTTCTAGTTTCTCTCCAGTTTATTTTTGGTGCGTGTGTGTGTGTGTATGTTCCCCCAGAAGAGTGAGTGTACATATCACACTCACTTCAAAGGTGGGATTGTTTTGCACTTGCAGTTGATGTAGACCTACAAGCTCTCATCCACCACAAGGCCTGTTGATGTTATCTACCATAAGAATACCTAAAGCCATGCCAGCATCTGACTTAAGTGGCTAGTGCCATAAATACTGTGCTTTGCAGTATGTAAAGGTAGATAGGTAGAGGTTCTAATTTCACTTTTGTGCACTTGATGTGTGTGATTTTATATATATATATATCTGTGTGTCCCAAAGAATAAGTGTGCATACCACTCTGACTTCAATGCTCGCATTGTTTTGCACTTTTTAGCTCACACAGTTGATGCAGGCCTCCAAACTGTCATCTTCACAAGGCCTGCTGATGTCATCTACCATAAGACTACCTAAAGCTATATCAGCAGTAGACTTAAGCTGTAGCACATGCATTAAGTACTGTTATATGTAGTGTGTAAGACGTGATAGGTGGGGTTTTAATCTCACTCCAGTCCACTTGCTTTGTTTGAGTGTGTATGTATACCTTTCTCAACACAAATATGAATCCCACACTGACTTACATACTGTTTTGGGCCTAGCAGGTGATAAAGGCCACCAAACTCTCATCCCCCTCAACCAGGCCTGCTGATGTCATCTACCATAAGACCACATAAAGGTTTGCTAAGGGTAGATTTAAGCTGTGCTACATGTGATAAAACGTATGATCTGTCATGTGTAAGGCTAGGTAGGCAGAGGTTCTAATCTCACTGTAACCCACTTGCTCTGTTTTGGGGTACATGTGTGGCCTTCTAAAAATAAATATGAATCCCCCACTGACTTACAAATAGAGAATTTTTTCACTGTTTTGGGCCTAGCAAGTGATGCAGGCCCCTGAACTTTTTCCCCTCAACCAGGCATGCTGATGTTATCAACCATAAGACTACCTAAAGCCACACTAAAATCAGAGTTAAGCAGTGGCATTTGCATTAAGTACTGTTATCTGGAGTGTGTAAGACTAGATAAATAGGGGTTATATCCTCATAGCAGCCCACTTGGTGAGTGTGTGCTGTGCAGTGTTCTGCCTAAATAAATAGACACTGGTACTGTTCACATTGCAGCAAATTGTGTCTGGATGTGAGAGCATTTGTCATCTGCCTATGAGATCATAGGCTCATTAGAATTTACTTGGCTAATGGCCTTAGTGCCCTTAGATCATAGCCAAGTTGTTACTCTTATGTACACAATCAGCACCTATTGTCCCTGTCCAAGAGCAACCCAATTGGAATCGCCATGGTGAAATTATGATCACCTATCCAATTTTACTGACTGCATCTAAAGAGGGCCATTGAGGTGCTCTGTTTGACATGATGTGTGAGTCTGTTCCAAAGGTATGTTAAAATGTGGTAGACAATTGTCTCCCTCCAACAAGTTGTATTAATGTCACATGCCAGTTTAAGATCTATACAGCTAGTAACCTGTGTAGTATTTGACTTATGGATAAGCAGCAATTGCAATGCAGCAGGGACAGAGATTGCCTCACATGCAAGCCAGAGATCACCTCTGAGTACTCTGTATGTCACACACTAAATTGACAGTGATATGAGATGATCACCATGGACAGATACTGAAGACCTAAATTCCCCTTGTGCGGAAACTATGTGGTCTCTCCAATTGCCACAGGTGTTTGGAAATGTACATACTAAAAGGACTGTTGCACTAAACTATCTGTTTGCAGAGGGAAGAGGACATGGAGGTTATGATGTACTCTTTCTGGAGACAATGCCCTTATGTATTACATGAGCATGATAGAATGCCCTTCTTACCACTGCAGAGACAATGGAGATCTAAGCTAAGTTAGCTGTCAATGTGTTTGGCTAGGTCTCCCACCCCTGAGTATGTATGTCAGGTTTTGCCATTGATGTGGCACTTAGCAGAAACATCACTGCTACTGAAATCAATGATAATACATATATTTGCATTGTTTCTAAGGCCATGACTTTGGCAACAATCATTTGTTCAAGTAAGACCCTCGTGTAGGACATGACATAGGTTAATAGGTGTCTACTAGGCCAATGGCCCTGGAGCCTTTACAATCATAGCCCATAGGATTAAACTGGCATTGTGCAACCCAACCTTAGTTCCTAGTGCCTCTGTCATGTAGAGCCACTGCAATGATCCCCAGGGTGAATTTTCTATTTCCCATCCACTCATCAAGATTTCTCTTGAATAGGGCCAGTGAGGTGTTCTGCTTGACATATATGGGAAGTCTATTCCATAGCATTGGCAGTCTCTGGGTTATGAACCTGTCCCTCCAGCATGCTCTGTTGATTGTGGTAATGAGGCTGAGGTCTCTAGAGTGTATGGTGCAGAGGGATTGGGATTTCTGTAGATGTAGCATTCCTAACAGACCTTGGACAGACATGGCTTTGTGAGTCAAACAGAGATCACATCTATGTAGGCGATATAAGACAGAGAATAGTTGGACTTTTTGAATCTGTCCATATAGGACAAGTGTTTAAGGCCTAGGATCCTCTTTGTGAGGTACTTTTGTGGCTTCTCCAGTTGTTGCAGGTGTCTAGTGAGGTTGATGCCAAATGGGTCATTGTACTCGATGATTGGCCTAATGAGGGAAGAGTAGAGGGAGACAATTACCTCTTTCTTCCTGGATGCAAAACCCTTAGTAATGAGATGTGCCACACAGAAGGACTTTCTGACCACAGTGGCAATGTGGTGGTCAAATGAGAGGTCACTGTCAACCTGTTTTCCTAGATCTCTTATAAAGCCTTATGTGTTCAGTGGACTACCATCGATGTGGTAATTCAAGGGAACCTGTTTTTTTCCAAGGGGGATGATGACACTTTTTTTGGCATTGAGCTTAAGGCCATGGTTTTGACACCAGTCGTTGGTCTCATTGAGGCCTTTCTGTAGGATACCAACATCAGTTGGGGAGTTAATAATAGCTCCCAACGTACAGTCATCTGTGAACTTTGTCAGCCAGAGTACCTTTGTGTCAGCCTGGACTTCAAAGAAGTAGATACCAAACAGGAGAGGACCCAGGACCAAACCCTGTGGGACTCCACTGATGACTAGTCAACAGTCTGACTTGGAGTCAGCTACTTTCACACTGTGGGTTCTGTCTGTGAGACAGTTTGCAACCCACCTAGTGATATAGGGGTTGATGCAAAGCTTAGTGAGTTTTTCTATGATTCCTGAGTGGGCAATGGTGTCAAAGGCCTTGGCCAGATCAAGATAGGCTGTATGAACCACCTTGCCTTCATCCACAGCTCTGGTGACTGACTCAAAGAGGTCAACCACGTTGAGCAGACACGATCTACCCTTCACGTAACCAAACTGCGTAGGATCCAGAGTTTGGAGATTCCCTGTATCCTTGTTTATTAGGTCCACGATGATGATGATGATGATGCATTCCATAGCTTTGCATATCAGACTCACCAGGCTAATGGGCCAATAGTTTCCTGGTCTATAGCCACTCCTCCCTTGTGGAGAGGGATGACTGTATCAGTGCACTATTCGGTAGGGACAAAGCCTGAGGTGAGGCTGTGATTGAACAGGGCACACATGTGAGGTGCCAATTCACTCTGTAGTTCATGTAGAACACAGCCAGGGAAATTGTCAGGTAACATAGATGCTGTATTCTTAGCCTTGGACAGTACTGTTTTAATCTGTGCAGCAGTAATACTGGGTGTATGGCAATCTACTGATATTGTAACTGGTCCTTTGGGGAGGAAAGGGGTAAAGTTGGCACTGAATCTGTTGGCCAGTATATTGGCAATATCTGTTGGCTCACTGTAGGAGGCACCATTATGCAGTAGCTCAGAGAGAATCTCGGTATTGTTGTGGATATTCTTTACATAACTGTAGAATGAATTGTGGTTGTCTTTACTATCTGCTGCAATTCTGTTTTCATAGCTAGCCTTAGAGGATTTGATGAGAGATTTTAACCTTTTGTTGTGGCTGATAAGAAGTTTTTCCAGTCTTAGGACTTTGCCTTATTCCCAATCAGTTTCCTCCTTCTGTTGTAGAGTTTGTTTATGGCAGGGGACCACCAGATTGGCTTCCTTTTTTTTTGAGGAGAGCATCTTGGTTCTACTGGGTATGGTGAGACCCATGCATTTGTGTACATGTTCGTACAGTGCATTGGTGTATAATTCGGCAGTCATGCAACTACTCTCCATTTGCATGGGTGCCGTGAAGTTGGCCACCTCTGTTTTTAGGAGCCCAAAGTTAGCTTTGGAAAAGTTTTTCATGGCGGTTACCTTTCTGGGGGTGGGAGGGATGTGGATTTCCAAGGTAATTAGTAAATTAGTAATTAGTAAAATGTTATTCAAAAAAATTGGTCCATCTTGTCCTTGGATAGTAAAACTAAGCATATAGTTGGAGATACTCCCTCCATTGTATATAGGAATAGTAAGAATCTTAAACAGCTGTTATGTAGTGGGAAAAGATGTCAAGAAGTATCAAGTCAAAAGTTGGATACCTATTCATACAGACATCGTGGGGTATGTAAAGTTATAACGAAAGAACAGATTTTTAAACATCCTGTCTTGGACTTTGTGTTTACACCTAGGTTTTATGCAGACTGCACTACAGCACATTTGGTATATTTAGCCACGTGCGCATTATACCCATGTTTTTATGTGGGCAAGACCATGCAGTGATTAAGAGATAGGGTGTATAAACACATGTCAGACATGAGGAAGGGCGATGTTAAAAATGCCCTAGCTAAACATCAGTTAGACTTTCCTAACCACTACTTTTCCTTTTCCTTTAGGGTGCTACAAAAATTAAGTTTAAATGAGAGGGGAGAAGATCATAATAATTATTTAGAACAGTTAGAACTAAAATGGATATTGAGAATGCAAGCACATGTATATCCAGGACTCAATACTCAGTTAAGCATTAAACCTGTTTTTGGGAGCGGAGATTCAAGATATATAAAAAGTAATGAGATCCTGTGTCTCTGAATGAGATGATGTCATTTTGGTGCATTTTTTATGTGTTTTTATTGGTTATGATGTGTTTTAAAAATGTGATGGTTTTATCTAGTTGTATAAGATCAGAAGAAGCAAATTGCGAAAGCGCTTGTCCTTTTTTCGAATGAAAGTTTTGTAAGTGCATGAAGACTTCACAGTGGTTGTCCAGTAATTACGTTTTGTATGCACCCACATATACAATGACAGAGTCATATTTGTATCTGTTGTTGAGGGATCTGAGTGCATACATTATGTGACGGATGCTGGTGCCTAAAAGGCAGCTGACTGTTACTTCCTCCTTATTCAACCCAGTGAGTGGGACATCAGTGTGCCTCACTATCGAGTCACCTATGACTAGTGTGTTAGGCATGCTGCTTTGCCTCAGAGGCTTTGGTTGACTGGCACACTGTTTAGGAGAGCTATGTGTCTCGTGATTAGTGTTGTGGTGGTCAAGTGCGTTTCTGCATTGGAGGTCTCTGCTGTTTGAGTAGATTTTTATTGACAGCCTCAGCAAAGGTGGGTGTGTGGTTTGTGGTTTTATGTGAAGACAGTGCTGGTGTGTGTTCTGGAGGGCTATGTGTTCCATGTGGTATGGTACAAATGTTGACCTTCTCCTCTTGACCAGCTATTCCAGTCTTGGCTGAAGAGTGCATGGCTTCCAATTTGGATATATAAGTACATCTCTCACAAGTCTGAGTGTTGTGAGGTAAGAGGAGAGGGTTTTCAGTATACATGAGGCAGTTGCTACATCGCCGCAGGATGCCCAAGTTCACCAGGTTAATAGGAAAAAGCACAGGGAACTGACCTTCAGACATGCCTGGAGGGGTGGGCATTAATAATAAGTACTGGAGTTGTTTCCTTGTAGAACATTTTGTGCTGGTAGCCCTTTTGTGTGCTACAATAATTGCTACAAGAAGTCTGATAGAGTGCTAAACTAATAAGCTAGTAAAAGTGCAGGAGAGGAGAGAACTAGCAGATCTAAGGGAAAAATTGAAGTGCAGACTTTGGAACCGCTCAGAAGCTTACAAACAGTCCTGCATACAGTAAATATGTATCTGGACTAAACTAGTTATAGGAAAGGAGGGAAACAAATGCAGATGTGGGCTTTTAAACCAGAAGGTTGAAAGAGATGGAAAAAACTGCCCAAACGGCCGATAAGCTACAATTTCTGTGCAAGTAACCACTCCTCTTGTGGTAGATAGGCTACCTATTGCTTACTACTCCCACTGATAATCTAGAAGGCTTCCCTCCAACACAGAAAGGCTTGGGGGGGGGGGCTCAGAAGCTTAGAAGCAGTCCTGGATACAGTAAATCTGTACCTGGACTAGACTAGTTACAGGAAAGGTGGGAAACAAGCGCAAATGTTGGATTTTAAACCAGAAAGTTGAAAGAGATGGAAAAAACTGCCCAAACAGTCAATAAACTACAATTTCTGGGCCAGAAACCACTCCTCTTGTGGTAGATAGGCTACCTGGTGCTTACCACTCCCACTGATAAGCTGCAATGCTTCCCTCCAACACAGAAAGGTTTGAGGGGGGGGGCTTAGAAGCTTACCAACAGTCCTGGATACAGCAAATCTATATCTGGATTAGACTAGTTACAGGAAAGGTGGGATACGAGCGCAAACATGGGCTTTTGATCCAGAAAGTTGAAAGAGATGGAAAAACAGCCCAAACAGCCAATAAACTGCTATTTCTGGGCCACAAACCACTACTCTTGTGGTAGATAGGTTACCTAGTGCTTACCACTCCTACTGATAAGCTAGAAGGCTTCCCTCTAACACAGAAAGACTTGAGGGGCCCAGAAGCTTACCGACAGCCCTGGGTACAACAAATCTGTATCTGGACTAGACTAGTTTCAGAAAAGGCAGGAAACAAGCTTAGAATTTTTTTTCCAGAAAGCATCTAAAACAGCACTAATAACAATTCAAGTGCAGTGAAAGCTAGCACACTTGAGTGTGTAGCAGTATTAAAGCAAATACAGTTTAAATAAATGCAATTTATTGAAAATGTATTCTGAACTAAATTCAATTCTTGTTTTATTCAACTCTGAACAGTTAAAAAGTGCCAAAAAATATATTTATCAACTGAGAAGCACACTCAGTCAGAACACTGGGAGATATTTTTTGTTAGTAAAGTGGAAAGAGAGGAAGGAGGAGCAGAAGATAATTCAAGTGGGTTGGCCTTCTCAAACACTAGACCGGGAGGAGTGTCCCAGATCAAATTTACAGTAGTGGCGGGCAACTGCAAAGCCGCCAAATATAACAACACTGCTAGAATAGGGTGGGAGGGAGGGAGAAAACCAAATCAGAAACAGCAAACCAGAGGGAGAAAACCAGATCAGAAACAGCAAACAATGTCAGCAAATATATAAAATAATTCAGTCAAGCAAAAATTAAGACAATGCAGAACTCTGAAAAGTTAAAGTGCCAAGAAATATACTTATCACCGTTATATTTCAAGATTGTTTGAGAAGCACTCTTCAGTCAGCACACAAGGAGATTCTAACAGTGTATGCAGGAATTTACAAATAGGGACTATTTTTAAATCAGCAAGCCTTGAAACAATCAAATAACACAAAAGCTGTTAGACAGGAGATTCTAACATTGTATGCAGGAATTTACAAATAGGGACTATTTTTAAATCAGCAAGCCTTGAAACAATCAAATAACACAAAAGCTGTTAGACCCGTTTTATAAACTTTACTACCACCACAGGAATAGGGGTGAACCAGTTTCAGAACAGATCAGAAACAGCAAACAATATCAGCAAATATATAAAATAATTCAGTCAAGCAAAAATTAAGACAATGCAGAACTCTGAAAAGTTAAAGTGCCAAGAAATACACTTATCAGCAATATATTTCCAGTTTGATTGAGAAGTATTCTTCAGTCAGAACACAAGGAGATTCTAACAGTGTATCTACTTTGGAAACTCTATGACCGTTCTCAGTTTGCAGGCATCAGCAAGCCTTGTTAGCCACAGACAAGTGCTTTTTGCCTTTACTTTAGAGAAAAGGACTTCAAACAGTACAGGACGCATGACTGAACTCCGTGTAACACCACTTTTTAGATCTCGATTATTGGAGGTGGATGTCCCTATTTTGACTACATGACTTCTATCACTGAGGCAGTGACCCCTCTAATGATATAAGGGTCAATGCCTAGTGGGTGCATCTGTCAGTGATGGCTGAGTGGGGGATATTGTCAAATGCTTTACAGATAAAAGGTTGGGGACAGGTAGTAGTGATGTCATGCGGTACTTGTGGTGGGGACAAGGAAGTGATGGTTTCACAGAACCTGTCGGCTAACCAGTTAGCTATATTGGCAGGCTCTGTATATGAGGTATCATTAACCATGAGTTCGGCTCACATGTGGGACTTTCCTTTTGGGTTACAGATGTAGCTATAGAATGCCTTGTGGTTGTCCTTTGTGGAGAGGCTAATTTGGACCCATACTTTCTTTTGGAGGACTTCACAACAACACTTACTTGCTAGTTTAAGCTGAGGAAGGAATGTTTCCATTTTTGGGGGGGGGAGTCCATCTCTCCTATGCTTAGACAGCAATGTCTTCCAATTATTGTAAAGCCTGTTACTGGCATTTGTCCACCAGGCAAGTGTGCTTTGCCATGAGGAGCTTGTTGTGCTCATGTCACGTACAGCCAAAGTCAATGAAATCATACAAGTGTTTGTATAATGCATCGGTGTAGATTTCGGCATAGTTGCCAGTTACATCTGAGGAAGGAGGTGCAGTGAACTTATATATACCAACCCATAGGGAGTTATAATCTGGATTAGTGAATGTCTTTACTGTATTTGCTGCATACCAAGGGTGTCAGGTGTGTACCTACTTCAACTAAGACCAATTTGAGGTCAGATTTCACCAGGGACGACTTCACATGGGAGTTCTACAGTGGTCGCCCATGTTGGTAAGCACCCAATCAAGTATGTTAGCTCCCTTTGTGAGGGTGTCAACCAGCTGATCCATGCCATTGGAGATAATGAAGTTGAGTAACCTTTCTAAAGATGAGTTTGAGCATGACTAATCTTCCTAGTTGGTGTGTAGTAAAAGTCACCCCAAACCATGGTGCCCAGATGTATCTTTATAGAGTCATGTAGATCAAAATAAGCAGAGTGGGTTTCTTGATTCATTGAGGGGCACCTGTAACTGGCAAAGACTTGAATAGATGCCCCACAAACAGTCAATAGCACCTGAACTGTATCCATGGAATCATACTGTATAACCACTATGGCTGTGTATGTATCCTTAATGAATATGTATACATTCCCAACATTAGTTTGCATGCCTTCAGTTGGAGGTCTGCATGTGTGGAAGGAGGTGTAGCCTGGTATAGCTGTGGTGCCCACCACAGCGTAGAACCAGGTGTTTGTGATTGCACAAAGGTCTGCATGTCCCAAGGTAAGGACAACTTCCAGTGAGTACATTTTCCTGTTGATGATCCTGGTGTTTGGCAGCATACAGATGTACTTTGTACATGGCATGTTTACACTGGAAAATTTGTCCTTGAGACACCACCTAAAAAGGATACTACCTGAAATCCCAGAGGAGACAGATGAAGAACATATGTGGCAAACCATTGAGGTCTGTTGAGCGTGTCATCCCAGGCTGACAGATGGCGGATCCCCTTAGACTGACACGAGATGCTAAGCCTATTATTGAAGTCAGTCATGTTCTGTTTGTATTGAGACATCATCCTAGTTGAAAGTAAAATGCAGCTGATGGCCAAAGGCATACCTGCCTGAGACACATACTGTGAAAGCTCAGTCATGTCTATTGTCACAGAGTCTGGAGAGGTGTGTGTCAAGTCTTACACAACAACAGGAACTATGATGTAGTCATAACAGTACCTGTTGTTGACAGATTTGACTGTATATGAAATATGGCATACCCAGGCACCTCAAATACTGCTGACTGTGACCTTTACCTTATCTAGCCTGGTGAGGGGACATCAGTGTGACTCACGAGGTAATCACTTATGACTAATAAGTTTGAATTTGTGTTTTGGGGTAAGGGTTTGACCAGTGAGACAGTGGTGCAATAGGTATTATGTGTACTGTGTTCTGCAGAGGTACAATTATGTGTAGGGTGCTTGCATTGCTGTTTGTGAGGGGTCTGGTGATTTGGTATATTTCTGGTATGGAAATCCATATATATATATATATATATATATATATATATATATATATATATATATATATAGGTATATGTGATATGGGTCTGGGTGGAGTAGGAGGTGAGATGGGTATGTTGTCACTCACTCATTGTCATATGTACTGACAGGTGTGTGAGAGAACATGGATACAAGGTTTTTAATGTAGATGGATCTCACACATGTTGTGTTTGTGTGATGTAGGAGTAGATGTTTGAGGACACTGTCCACATCTGTGCAACAGTCAGGGATAATGCCATTAGCAATAGATTATTGCTTGTGCATACATAACAACAGGCCATAGTTAGGCAGTGGCCTGACTGATGCTTACATGTAACATGTTATTACATTTATGGTGTCATCCCAAGAGAAAACAGTACCAGACATTGTGGGATGGCATGGTATATTGGGTAAACTGCTTTGCCAGGCTTGTGGAATTTGAATGAACCATAATCCTTTTATAAGAAATGGTCACAAAAGCATACCTACAAATGTGACAATGAACATCCCCAGCAAAGTTAGGGTCATGCTGCTACACGCTTGGAGTTCACAGCCTCAAACATACTCTCTGTAGGCACTCTTTGCAGTGAAGATGTGCATGTCTGTGCATGCACAGAAATTGTGTCAAACTTTGCTGTCATTATGTTAGCCTTGCAAGTCTACAATATCTGTCAAACTACCAGACAGCAAATGTATGTTGTGTGAAATGACGTGTGAACAGAGCTTAGTGTTCTGGGAATGTAAATGTACAGTATGACATATATAAAACATGTGGGAGGGACAGAGACATTGCCCAAAGGTGGCCAACCATCTGCAGTAAGCCTCACATCCATGTCATGCAGATCATCACCATTATGCTGGTGAAGGCCAGGCTGCATGAATTGCTGTGAAACTGTCACCTAACATGGATAACTGCCACTGTGGAGCTTGATGGAGCAACTTTGGACATATGTGCCCCCTGAGACTTAACCTTATATTGTAATACAGCAGTTGCTCCTAATCACCATCAGGTCGGTACCATATTCAAATACTACAAGCCTCAGAATGCAAGGTATAATACATGCAAACATCAAATGATTGGTCTGGTTGCTAATTAAGGCATTTCTTCCTGCAAAAGGCTACAACAAGCCTACAGAGCCTTGTATCATGTGTGGAAAGTGCTTAGATCAATAAACAGGTTGTGGCTCTCTTATATATTGAGCTTGGTACAAACATTTTGCTTCTGGTGAGAGACAAAAAAGAGGAGCTTTGTATCCCATCACAGTGAGGTCATTTTTAGACCATTAGTAGTAGTAGCCAGGCAGCAACAATTCAGGTGACTCCCCTCTTTTCAGCATCCTTCATAAGGTAAATGTTTTTTCCCAGTATGCACTGCTTGATTAGTGTGTAACTTCAGAATAACTGCCTAAATACCCCAGCCTTAACTTTACATGGTTTACATATTACTTTCCTCTCCAGTGTTTGGCAGTGTTCTGTGCAGGACCAGGCACCTTGGGTGACATTTTTCTTGGAAACCATGATGGCATTAACTCCAATACCAATTTGCACACAGGCCAACCAGCATGCACTGTCAAGCATTGTCCCCATAGTTGCAGAACAGATACTTGTGACATTGAGTGACATACTCAGTACAACTGCATAATCAATAATAACAGATCTGTTGCCATGGATTAGAGGATTCTCACTGTGACCTTTACCACACTGTTGGATAAGGGCATCATGAGGCAATGTGGAAATTGCAACATTTTTACCAACAACCACTTCATTATCAAACAAAATGATATGGTATGTGAGGAATGCATATATACAATGTCACTGTAGGCAAAGCTCTCACATAAAGTACTCCTAATGTCATTAAGGTAGACAGTGATACACATGCATCAGCCATCACACAAAATCCAAAGCAGACATGACCTGAGGCACTGGCATGTAACTGACATAAATCACAAAAACCTCACAGAGAAAGTCCAGATAACAAACAACCTCACAGGTCTATATGCACTGTGTGAAAACAACACACACATAAACACATATAGCAATATGTCATGAAGGACCAGTCTATAAGCCCATAAGTCAAGCCAACACAAAATCCAACATTCTAGTCATCGCTGGCTTCATGCAAATGAGAAGCTGTCATTGAAACCCACACTAACACTAGTCTTCTCCAGGAGGGACTGACACAGATACAGTTGTTGTCAGAGCCAAAGGCTAACACTAAATGTGAAGAAATGCACACTACTATCCTTTGGGAAGTCATCCACCCTTGGTAGCTACTGTATTGCCAGCAGACCTCAAACAGTTGACTGAGTAGTCAGTGACTTATGGACACAGATAGTGATCTACCCTTTGCTTGACACATGTCTGTAATATTGTGGATATCATTCTATGTTGTACAACCTATTACTAAGTTATGGCATGTAAACCAAGAAAGCCATTGCTCCACTGTAAACAGCATGCAACAGACCTATCATTGGTACAATGCCACCTTTGGTATGTAACTAGCAAGGCATATCTGGGAACTGTAACATTTATTTTTATTTATTTATTTACATTTGTTAACCAGGTAGTGTCTGACTGGGTTGAAAAAAAAACATTTTCAGCAGACACCTGGGGAGAAACGCTCCAAAAGAGTACAAATTAGTTAAAGTACAAGTATTTAAGAACAAATAAAGCAAAAATGTTACAAGTTTAACACAAGGAATACAGGTCATAGCAAATCTTTTACATAGAAAGAGGATAAGTGAGGTAAATAATTAAGTTATATAATGCATAAAATATCCCAAAACAAATCAGAAATTTAGAAGTTATACAAAAGTATTCAATGTTCTCAAGAAAAAATCAGAGAGAGAATATGCAAGTCATGTAAGAGAAGAGCAATAATAGGAATCTCATACCAGAGATAAGCAGTAATAGGAAGAGAGACTAGCCAGGAGAAATACCAGGGCAAAGCCAGCTAGTATTTAGATAATCTTTCAGGGTAGTTTTAAATGTGGACAGATTGGGATTTGGTTGGATGTGCTGAGGTAGATTGTTCCAGTCCTTGGCTACTTTCTAGGAGTAGAGGGAGTTGGCATGATAATTGTGAGACTGGGTCACTTTTAGCATTAGTTTGTTGGATGACCTATGAAGCCTAGAGTTAGAGCTAGGTTGGACTAGGTTTGAAAGAGCAGGACAATCTGTAGGATTGTATATGATTTTATGGGCAAAAGAAAGTTGCTTTAGTACTAACAGGTATGGGAATTTCCAGTCAGTTGAGTTGTCGGAAAGCTGTACAGTAGTGGGTTTTATGGAGTTGATTGGTGGCAAACTTAGCTATTTTGTTATAGCAGGACTCTAGTTTATTGAGGTCAGTTTTGGATAGGTTGGTAAAGATCTGTGAGTAGTAGAGGAGGGATGATAGCATGAGAGATCTTGCAGTGGTAAGTCTAGCTTTCTGAGTAAGGTACAGTTTAACCCTGAGAGAACCCTGAGCTTGGAGTGGACTTTTCTAATTGTAAGGCAGATGTGTTTAGCAAATTTTAGTGTATCATCCATAGTAACTTCTAGGAGCTTGGTCTGATTGGTGGGATCAATATTTGTACCATTGGAAAAGTGTATGGAGAGGGGTGGTGTGCTGAACTTGGAAGATTTGTTAGAGACAATAATAAGTTTGGTCTTATTTGGGTTGAAGATGTGTTGATGGCTATTAAGGTAACTTTCAATATCCTGGAAAGATATTTACATACTTTGTTGAAGTTGTTGAGGGGGGTGGGCTGAGCAGATAAGAGAGGAATCATCAGCATATTGAATAATGGTGGCATGTTGGCTGGCAGTATTAAGGTTATTGGTAAATATGACAAAGAGGAGGGGCCCAATTATGGAGTCTTGGAGAACACCAGTGGTGACTGGTAATAGTGGGGAGAAGTTATTTGTCCATTTAGTAGCTTGTTGATGGTTAGATAGATAACTATGGAACCATGCTAGGGGTGAGGTAGTGAGATTATAAGTGGCAGATTTGTTGAGGAGCAGCTGGTGGGACACTGTGTCGAAAGCTTTAGACATGTCAAGAAAAATAGCAGAGACTAGCTGTCCACTTTTGAGGTGGTGATTGTTATCTGTAAAGGAAGGATATGAGGGTTGTATGTGTACTATGATTAGGTCTGAAACCATGTTGAGAGCTGGAGAATAGGTTGTTAGTAGTGAGGTGGTTCATTTGTTGTAGGTGAACACATTTCTCTAGGCCTTTTGCTATAGAAGAGAGGATGGCAATGGGTCAGTATTTAGTAATATCTCTAGATGCACTACCCTTATGTAGTTGTATGATATGAGAAATTTTCCATAGACTGAGTACATGCTGTTCTGAGATAGAACAATTTATTAGTATGGCTATGGGGTAGGCGATGGATGGAGCAGCTAATTTTAGGTACTAGTTGGTGAGCTGTTCAGCAGCCAGACAGCAGGGTTTTAGTTCACATAGAAGCTGTTTATATAGGTGGTTTGGATGGGTTTAAAGAGAAAGAGTTCTTTTCATTAGAATTTGGGGAGGTAACAGTGAGTGGTAGGTTTGTTTTGTTGTCTAACAGAGAAGTGATAGAGTAGATTAAATGAGAGTTAAACTGTGAGGCTAAAGGTTCAATGGTATTACTACTGAGGAGAGCAGGGGTGAAGTATTTACCAGGTTTTAGGAGATGGTTGATGTAATGCCAGAACTTTTGTGGGTTGTGCTGATATTTTTGTTGGCAGGTAAGAAAGTAGGTTTTCTTATCACTGATTACTTTTTTAGCTTGGTTTCTAAGTTGCAATATAGGGAGAGATTAATTTTGTTTTTGGTTATATGGTATAGTGACCAGGTTCTATCCCTTTGTTTCATTAGTTGTTTAATTTAATTAGATAGCCATGGGAGTTGTTTGGATTTATGGCAAATTTTTTTGGAGGGGGCAAGATTATTTAGTGTTTCAAGGAATTTGTTGAAATATTCTACAGCAAGGTCTAGTTGCAGGCTTTTTAATGGGGACCGATCACAGTGTTGTAGTAGTGTATTGAAGGTATCAGGGGAGAAATTAGTTTTGCTATGGATGTATTTGAAAGGCATACAGGTTTGGATATGTATTCTCTTCCTGACTATAAATGTGGCTTGGTCACTTAGTGTGACTGGTAGACAGCCTGCCTGGTACCTCAAGTTTAGCTTGTTGATTAAGATACAGTCAAGTAGTGATTATTTATTTGAGTATTTGTCAGTGCTGATGGGATAGCTTATTGTTTGGGTGAAGTCATATATGTTTATGAAGTTGGTAGGAGAGTCAGAGGAGCAGGAGAACCAGTCAAGGTTGAAATCACCTAGGATTATGGTTTCTTGGGCTAGAGAAAAAGATGACCAAATAGGAGGGATTCAATGCTATGAAGGCTGTTACCTGGCGGTAGGTAGATGGCAATGATATTAATGGCTTTGTGAGTATTAACTAGTGGTGACTCATGTTAATGGACTGCAGGACTGCAGCCCCCCCCAGCTGTAAAAAGAAAAAAAAAATTAGTGTCCATTATAATTTACTGTCAATTTCCTGAACTCAGACTGCTGGAAATAATTTAGTGTGTCTGGACCATTCTCCGGAACTCAGATTGCTGTAAAAAGAAAAACAAATTAATTTAGAGTAAGTGTCCCCAAACTCGGACTGGTTAAACAGTAGTCCAGATTGGGAAACAAGGCATCAGACTGCAGATGCCCCAGACGTCTAAGCAGTTACAACTGCATAGACTGGAAGGGGATCAGACTGCAAAATCTGCATGCTGGATAGCTGTAAAGCCTGTAGCTGCTGCTCTCATGGGACTTATTAACTGCTCTCACAAGACCTATTAACTGCTCTCACAGGAGCAGGACCGAGCTTACACATGGACGGCTTTCTGCTCTTGCAGGTCCGGCCAATAACGTAAGTTTTTCTCTGCTTACACAGATGGAGTTTAACATCTCTGCTTATGCTTTCCATTGCTGCTTGCTTTCACAGACAGAGGTTAAAAACTACTACTACTGTCTGGGACTGCATTCTACTATGGACGAGGATTATCATGGAGGGAGAGTGAGTTATTTTTGTTCCTTGCTTCACGGAAGGAATGACTTACCAGAACCATAGCTTAAGGAGTTATATTTACTTTCATGGACTACCATCCATCATGGAGAGACAGTTACTTGTTTTTAATCCAGAGAGGAAGTGTGTGTGTGTGTGTGTGTGTGTGTGTGTGTGTGTGTGTGTGTGTGTGTGTGTGTGTCTGTGTAGATTCAAATAGCAAGAGCCTGAATTCCTTACCCACCACCACTTGTGAAAATTGTTCAGATTTTTGGCTCATATTTCTCTTCTGCTCTGTTCCTCATAAAATCTGTGGTTTTCTGGATTTTATAGGTTCGTAGTTCATAGGGAGGTACTAGGCTATTGGCCCTAGGGCCTATATAAGCCTAGTTAAGAAGGTACCCTGGCTTTCGCTACACAAGAAAATTATTTTCCTGTACTACTGTCAAGCAGAGCCACAGAAGTGATTCCCGGGGTGAATTTCTTATTTCCCATCCAATCATCAAGATTTTTCTTGAAGAGTGCTAAGGAGGAACTTTGTTTGATATAGATAGGTAGTTTGTTCCAGAGTATGGGAAGTCTCTGGGACAGGACTCTATCCCTCCAAGTATGTTCTGTTTATTGTGGTGACAAGGTTTAGGTCCCTAGAGCGTGTAACTCGGAGGGATTGGGATTTCTTTAAGTGGGGCATGTCCAACAGCTCTAGGTTTGACATAGCTTTGTACGTTAGGCAGAGATTGCCTCTGAGTAGGCAATATGCAACAGAGTAAAGCTGGAGATTTTTGAGACGGTCTGCATAGGGCATCTGTTTGAGACTGGTAATCCTCTTTGTGAGGTATTTCTGCGGTCTTTCCAGTTGTTGTAGATGTCCTGTGAGTTACAAACCAAAAGGGACGTTGTACTCTATAATGGGTCTAATGAGTGATGAGTAGAGGGGAACAATGTCCTCTTTTTTCCTAGATTAGAAACCTTTTGTGAGGAGGTGTGCCCATGTAGAAGGATTTCCTAACTACTGTGGTGATGTGATTATCAAAGGAGCGACTAGAGTCCACCTGTGTCCCAAGGTCTATTATCACACTTTCGGTGTTAAGTTTACTACCGCCTATGTGGTAGTGCATGGGTACAGAGTTTTTACCAAAGGGGATGATAATGCACTTTCTGGCATTGAGTTTGAGGCCATGGCTTTGACACCAGGCATCAGTCTCAGTGAGGCCCTTTTGTAGGATGTCCGTTAGGAGTTTTGATTATCACTCCTAGTTTGCAGTCATCTGCAAACTTTGTTAGCCAAAGACCTTGTGTGTTAGCCTGAACTTCAGAGAAGTAGATACCAAACACGAGAGGACCTAGGACTGAACCCTGTGTTACTCCACTTGTCACTGGTCTGAAGTCGGATTTGGAGTGTGATACTTTTACAGTGTGGGTTCTGTCAGTGAGCCAGTTGGCAACCCATCTTGTGACATAGGGATTTATACCTAGTTTAGTGAATTTGTCTATAATTCCAGTGTGTGGGGGATGGTGTTGAAAGCCTTGGCAAGATCTAGATAGGCTGTGTGAACCACCTTACCTTCATCTACGGCTTTGGTTACTGCTTCAAAGAAGTCTGTCAGGATTAGGAGACATGATCTGCCTTTTACAAACCAAAACTGGGTGGGGTCCAGAGTTTGGAGATTATCATTGTCTTTATTTATAAGTTGCATGATGATTTGTTCCATGGCCTTGCAGACCAGGCTCGTCAGGCTAATGGGGCTGTAGTTCCCAGGGTCTGTGGTGGCTCCCCCTTTGTGGAGTGGGATGACAGCCGTTGTGCGACATTCAGTGGGCACAATGCCTGAGGTGAGGCTATGATTGAACATGGTACTTAGGTGGAGTGCCAGTTCGCTTTGTAGTTCATGTAGAACACAGCCTGGGATGTTCTCAGGTCCCATGGATGCTGTGTCCTTAGCTTTAGAGAGTGTGTTTTTTACCTGTGCAACCGTGATTACAGGAACTTTGCATTCTTCCTGTATAGAGATGGGCCCCTTAGGGGATGAGAGGGGGGTAAAGTTAGCACTGAACCTATCTGCCAGGATGTTGGCAATATCAGTTGGTTCTGTATATTTAGTGCCATTGTGCTGTAACTCATAGCAGAACTGAGTGTTGCCATTGAGATTCTTGACATAGCTATAGAATGCTTTGTGGTTTTCTTTAGAATCAGTGACAATTTTATTTTCGTAACTAGCTTTGGAGGATTTTATGAGGAATCTCATCTTATTATTGAGGCTGACCAGGGAGTTCCTCCAATCATGGGATTTTACTCTTTTTTGCATCAGTTTCTTTCTTCTGTTGTAGAGTTTGTTTATGGCAGAGGACCACCAGACTGGCTTCATTTTTTTGGAGGATAGCATCTTAGTTCTGTTAGGGAAAGCACGATCCATGCACTCATGTAAGTGCTTATAAAGTGCAATTGTGTAGGATTCAGCAGTCATACCTCTATTGTCCATCTGCATTGGTGTCGTGAAGTTTGCCACTTCTGTCTTAAGAAGCATGAAGTTGGCACTGGAGACGTTTTTATGGTAGTTTCCCTAATGGGGGATGGGGATGGGATGTGGATGTCTAGGGTGATTAGCTTATGGTCGGATCTGACTAATGAGGAATTGACCTTCGGTGTGGAACACTGGTCACCCATGTTGGTAATGACCAGGTCTAGGATATTGCTGCCCCTGGTGGGGGTGTGGATAAGTTGATCCAAGGTGTTGGAACTTATGAATTCCAGAAAACATTGAGCAAAAGAGTTGGTACATTCGTAGTTTTCCCAGTTAATGGTGGGGTTGTTGCAATAGCCCATTATTAGGGTGTTGGGTTGTACTGTAATATTTTCCAGTGTATCTAGAAATGAGGAGTGGGAATCCAAGGGTATGGTGGGGGATCTGTAGCAAGCTACAATTTGGATTGTAGTCTTGCCCAGAGTTAGTTGCATATGGATAATGTCAGATGCATTATGCTGAGCAACTAGCCTGGAAGTGTGGGTATCATTAATAAATATGGACATGCCTCCACCAGGTTAGGTGGCCGAAAGGTGTGGTATGAATTATAGCCTGGTAATGCAGGGGTGCTCTCTGGAGCCTTGAACCAGGTCTCTGACACTGCACAGATGTCAATGTTCAACATTTTTAGAAGTGCCTCGAGTGAGTGCATTTTGAAGTTTAGACTTCTAGCATTAAGTATCATTACCCTCAGATTTTTCTTTCTTGTACCTGTTACGGTGGTAAATTTGTCATTTGGACCTTGCCTAAAAATGGCACTATAGGGGTGGCAAGAGCCTTAGCCAGTATCCAGGATCCCAATGGTGACAGGTGCAGGCCATCTCTGGCAAAGCATCATGGTCTATCGATCATGTCATCCCAGGTAGATAGATACTGGATCCCCTTAGAATAACACCAGAAGCTTAGCCAACTGTTGAAGTCAATCATTTTGTCCTTGTACTGTGGTATCATTCTGGGTGATGGTAGGATGCTACTCAGGGCTAGGAACATACCTGCCTGGGCTACAAGATTGGAGAGCTGCTCTACGTCTCTTTTCATATAGTCCAGGGAGGTACATCTCAGGTCATTCACACCAACATGGACAATGACTGAGTCATATTTGCACTTGTTGTGGAGTGACCTGAGTGCATGCATTATGTGGTGGATGCTAACACCTGACAGGCAGCTGACAGTTACTTTCTCCTTGTTTAGCCTGGTAAGTGGAACATCAGTTTGCCTGACTATAGATTCAACTATAACTAGAGTGTTGGGTATGTTGTTATGACATATGGGCTGTGACTGAGTGGCACACTGAGTTTGTGGGCTATGTGTCATTTGGGTTGTGTTGGGGGTGGAGCTTGTGTGCATTTCTGCCTTTTAAAGCTCTGTTGCTTGGGCAGATTTTTATTGAGAGCCTCCATGAATGTAGGTGTGTGTTTTGTGTTTCTATGTGTGTGCTTTGGTGGTGTCGGTTTTGAGGGACTATGTGATGAGTGTGGTGTGGGGAAAGTGTTTACCTTCTCCTCTTGACTGTCTAGTCCAGTCTTGGGTGAAGAGAGCTTTGCTTACAGTTTGGCTATATAAGTGCATCTCTCACAGGTTGTAGTGTTGAGTGGTAGGAGGAGAGGGTTGTCTGTGTTCATTAGGCAATTGCTGCATTGCCCCAAGATTCCCAGATTCATCAGGTAGATAGGAGAAAACACTGGGAGCTGACCTTTAGACATGCTTGGATAGGTGCTTATTTATTAAGTACTAAAAGCTGTTTTCCTCTAGATAAGTGAGGAGCGTTGAGTGCTGTAGCAATTAGTAGCTTATTTAGTGCTTATGAGTTCTGAACAAGTGCTGAGTTCAAAGAAACAGATTTGAGTGCTAAAACTAAAAAAACTGACTAGTTCTAAAGGAAAATTTGAAGAGCAGATTTTATGGCACCGGGAATAGTTTAAACCTAACTAAGCAGTGATGTATAAAGTGTATTTATTTTGTTTTTTAATAACAGTAGCAAATGAGCAAACTGATTTAAACAAACTAACAAATTAACCAATAAGAGCTAAAAACTGAGCCCTGTTCCAGCAGTCTTTGATCAGAGAAGTTCTAACTGCACACTCCTGCCACTAGGTTGCAGGGGAACCTTCTCCAAAAAAGATGGCCTGGATTAGTGCTCAAGTTATACAAACAAAGCTAGATTCAGCAGGTCTGAATCTAGTCTATGCTACATCAAACAAGCCGTACCAATTTCATAAAGAAACAGTTAAAATAAGCAGGCACAATAAGACTCTAACCAGAAACTCCCAGTTCAGAAGAGCAGAATCTACCCTTTCCTCCCACAACAGTGCAGACTACACCTTCTTAATGTAAAATAACTGGCCCAAAGCCCAAGTGCTTAATTCACTAAGTAATGATAGACATTTGGATTTCAGACTTCATTCTAGCAATTTTCTAAGTTTATAAGATCAATATTTGAAATGTATCCCTATTTCCCCATTATTTGCTTTGTCCAGGTATTTTGTGCTAAGACGTTGAGAGTTATGGTGAGAACTGAATTCACTGAATATGTTTGGGGGCCATATTCATCCATTTTTCACTTTGTCCTGGTGTTTTGTGCTAAGTGGTTACGAGCTATGGTGAGAACTGAATTCTCTAAATGATAGCCATTTAAGTTTCAGTCTTCCTGTCTTCACAGAAACAGCTAATTTGGCATAGTGGTATGTTGCTCTGACTGTAGTACACAGGGTCCTGGGTTTAAGACTTGGCAGTGAAATGCATAGTGGTAACACAGCATTTTATTCTAGCAACTTTCCAAGATTATACAAGCAATGTTTAAAATGTGTATCTGGTATGTGGGCTTCTGTCCTCCCCCCACAATAAATGTTGGCTTTTTCCAGATTTCTTGTGCTGCAAAGTTGAGAGATACAGTTAAGTGTCAAGTGGATTTTACAAGGAGCTGAGAGCTTCAGCGGAAGAGAAGTTTAGTGTTGCTTATGCCAAGTCTGCTTGCTTTATTAATAGCACAACAGGTAGTGTACTTGCTTTTGATTCAGATGGGTGTGGGTTATACTCTCACAGTATGTAGATGCATTGCTGATAGTGTACTGTGTTGTACTTTTAAAGGTGGTGGATGCTGCAGTCCTGAGAATGTCCTCTTTGGCGGAGATACTTAGTAACTATGAACCTGTTATCAGTTTGCCATCCAGTCCCTATTGCAATATTACTAACTTATCATTGTTAGTGTAACATAGGCAATGTATTCATCAAGGACCACAGACACTTTATTTGTAGATGAAACAATGACATATAAAGTTG
Source organism: Protopterus annectens (assembly GCF_019279795.1). Lineage (NCBI taxonomy): Eukaryota > Metazoa > Chordata > Ceratodontiformes > Protopteridae > Protopterus > Protopterus annectens. The sequence goes on from NC_056731.1 coordinate 1,301,415,416, forward strand.
TTTGCTAGCAGCAACCTCTTCATTAGTTGCAGATCTCTTTAATATGGAATTATTTAGATGACTTTTACTTCTGCAGAGATTGTGCATATTTACTGATACTGATGGATTGTTTAAGTTTGAGTAGACTTTTATGATGGAAATGTTCTGAATTGGGCAGTTTTGTCATTGTTGGTGCATGCATTGTGTTCCATTGTTTACTGGAAAAATGTTCAAAACAATACATTTAAAATCCCCTCTAACAGCCGTACTGTATTATACAGTATAATTTACTACAATCAGGAAGGTGTATCAAAGAACCCATGTATGTTTTGTGTGCAAGTGGCCTATGATTTGAAAACAGCGTAAAGTTAATCTTTATCTGCCACTGGCCAGCTGTATTTTCTTTGAATGTGGGTTTCAGTGCTGTTTCAATGAATGTGTGTTTCAAGGGCAGAGAAGTTTTAATGCTAAGTCTATTTTCATTGTGAGACTCCATTGCTTTGTTTAGCAGATGTCTATTAGTGTTTGTGCTGTAAAATGTAAAATAAAATTTTAGATGAAATCCAAATTCTCGTAGAAGTAAAGCAATATGCACATTATAGTATTCATGGTTAATGAGGTGAAATTGCCAAGTAATGGGACATTGGAATGGCTGCAGGGGGGAGGCCCCATTCGACCATTATTCTGTGAGGGTGAAGGGCGGCAAACTCAAAGCCAGCCCCAGCTGAACTATACCTCTCAACTGTCCAGATATTCGCAGAATGAATAGAATTTTGTTTATTTTTGGTTTGTTCATCATAAATTTTGTGGTTTTCTGGAAAATCGTTTAGGAATGAAGTCACTAAATAATGACAAACATTGAGTTTCTGACTTCATACCCTTCAGAAAATGATTGCTAAAGCAAGAGCTCTTATTCTATCAATTTTCTAAGTTTATACAAGAGCAAATTTTAGTACTGTTTGTATGTTCCCCCAATATCTTTGTCCTTGTCTAGATTTCCTATGTTAAGAGGTTGAGCGGTACATGCAAATAAATTGCTTTATAGAATTAGGTATATCCAAACCTCTCAGTTGTCACCAATTTTGGCTCAAAATGTTGCTCTCCTCCTAGTAATCCCTGAGCAAAATGGCAATTTTGGAAGAAAACACGGAGGGTTTACAATTAATAAATAATTGTAATGATTAGAGTTATAGATTACTTTTATTTCAGAAATGCATGTAGATTTTCTTATTTTGTCAGCTGCTCAACTTAACGTTACTAATATTAAAATAGTGTCCCTTATTTGATAGGTTCCCAGCTGTATTGTTTGGCTGTTTTATATTTTTGCATCCCATTTTTGGTCTGTTTTTCATTCTGGCAAATTAGTGGCAAATCATTAAAAATTGAAGTTAGAAAATAATGACAGAAATTTCAGTTTCAGATTTCATACCCTTCAGCAAATTCATACTAATGCAAGACCTACCATTCTATGATCTTTCTAAGTTTATAAGAGCAATATTTAAAAATTGTTCTTATTTCTGGGCCTCTGTCCCACTTCTGTTTATGGCTTTGTCCAGATTTCTTGCTCCGAGGTTGAGAGTTATGACAAATCTGTCAGGGCCATCACTGTCTGCCAGAGACATTTCAAATTGTGACATACTTGTTGCACCCCACTCCCCCATGAGTGACTTTTGATGTGTCCAAACAAGGCAAGAAGCAGTTATGCAGTGTAAGTGTGCAGAATATCCCCCATCCAAGGTAGACACAAGTACTACAGTGGTTTTTAATCTGTCTTTGATTTTGCAGAACGTTTTGGTTTTCTCTCATATTTTTATACTGTTGATTTATGCTTCTTATTCAGAAAATGCATGTTGTTACAGTGTCTGTTGACCTGTGTTTAAGTAACAATGTTTTAATGGCCATCAGGTAAGCTTGTCTGAGATTGTACCATGCAAGTAAGCTTTGATAAGCATACTGTTAAAGAATTACCAACATTGAAAGCCTTTTTGTTGTTGCCATGAAGAGAATATTTACATAACTAGATAGTGTATAAGCCTTAGGTATTGAAATGCATATGACAGTATTTGTAATAAAGGACAGGATTACAGTATTTTTAGAACTCCATTACATTTGTTGGAGAGTTGCAGTCATCTTTGCAGGCTTTACCTGTAAACTAATTAGAATGCCAGTCTATCATCTGTGGTCCATAAGCTGTGCAGTAATCCTTTAAGCAATCTATCATGAGCTTGTTTCTTGCTTGCTGTTCATTTTTTACTTTGATCATGTATTCCCCATGAAACAAGTAGATAGTTGTTGTTAGGCAGCAGGTCTTTTTTGGATAAAAAACATTTTTACAAGTGGGGGCATCACAGAGATTGCTACTTTCAGCATGATACCTGGTATTTTTATAAAGCTGAATATAAATTATAATTAGAACTGCAGTGCAAGGAGAAGTTGTTTGAGTTGAGTGCTACTTGTTTTTTTATATGAGATTGCTACTTTCAGCATGTTACTTGGTACTTTTATAAAGCTGAATATAAATTATAATTAGAACTACAGTGCAAGGAGAAGTGGTTTGAGTTGAGTGCTGCTTGTTTTTTATACTTGATTTTGAGTGGCATTCCAGTAATGCATTTAAAAAGCAATTTATTTTTTCATGCCTCACAACCTTTATGTTTCCATCTAGATATTTAGTAAGCTGTCATGTAGCCAATGAACTGAAATATTTTTTTTTCTTCTACACTTCATTTTGTCTTGATTGAACTCTCATAATGATGGTTTGGCACCCAGGGCAGTGTATTTAATTAAAGTCCTAATTTTTGCATGTTTTAGCATTGTTCCCCCCTTTCTAGTTGGCCAAACCCTTTCTCATTGGCCCCATCCATTCAGTTGTCTCCTGCAGCCCCCCTTTGATTTGAAGTAACCAGCCACCATTGGGATTAACATGTAGGCGAGTGCTTAGAATTTCAGCATTTGGGATGTCTGGAGCAGAACAATTTAGTTTATCAAGATTAAAAGAGTCTTTATAGATAATTGCAACTTCCCAACCCTGTTTATGTAGCCTATCCTGTCTTATAATATTGTAACTATTTGTTGTTATTTCAGAGTTTGTGATGTGGGTTTTTAACCAGGTTTCAGTTATGACTCCAATGTCTGGAGAGTTGGTGGCCAGGGTATCATGGAATTTAGGAATTTTGTTGACAAAGCTTCTGAGACTGAAATTTGTTATAATAAGATCAAAGTTACAATGAGTAGGTAGAGAGGTGCAACTATTAGTGGTGGTGTGATTTAGGACTGAAGTAGAAGAAAGGGGGGCAAAAGATGATTGGTCAGTTGGATGGGAGTTACAGTTGGGGCCTGGGTTGGGATGGCAATCTGACTGGAGCTTTATTCATGTTAAAGAGTACAATATTATGTTTCTTTATTTTGGTTATTAGCTGGTTATGCCTATAGTAGGACAACTAAGGTTTGGTGTGTTGAAGATATCTTAAAGGGAACATAATAATATTGTATCTAATGTTAAAGCTGGTGATGATATGTAGATAAGGTTTGCATGGAAGATGAGGAGATGAGCATGTGAGTGTTTGGGAGGGGTAGTGCTTGATTGTATAGCCATGGAGATCAGTGGAATAGTATGATAAGAGGTGAAAGGATAATAGAAGAGTGTAGTAGTGTAGGTAGTGGCAGAATTTCATTCTGAGAGGAGATTTGTGTAGAACAGGAGAAGTGAAAAAGTGGGGAGGTAGAGTAAGAGTAGTAGTAGGAGGAGATTGTGCCTAGGTGGTGCTAAAGGGGAAGGTGACTGTAAGAGTAAAGTAGTGAGAGGGTGAGGTCTATTGAGGTAGGAGGGATTGATTGGGCAATAAATCAGGGGTGTGATTTACTTAGGTATAAAGGAAATTATACCGGGGGGTGGGAATGGGGGTAGGGTAGGGGAGCGGAGTGGGTAGAACCATAAGCAAGAGTCAGCTAGCAAGTAATCTGTGTATTTTTCTATAAGTAACAACTACCAAGCTAGAAAACTATATAGAAAAAATGATCCCATTAATAAATGTATTGCATAACACACTAGTATGGCTAACTAGATTTGAAAGTGGTCTAAACACCTGTAGAATATATTAGCAGCATGAGAAAACAAAGGTGATGGGAATATTAAGTTACAGAATTCCTAAGCAGTGAGCACGCAACTAATTTCAGCTGTACCTATATATTTAATACTGAAAAACAAAAATATCAATAAGTTAGTTAGAGGAGCTAATAAACGTACACTGCGGAATTTTTATGTGGTTCTGAGGGTCTGGTTAGGAAGTAGCGTACCAAAAACACAGTTTAACAGTGAACAGTCCAATTCCTTGAGAGGGGTCAAAAATACTGTGTAAGCTTTTGTTTTTTTCTTTTTATTTTAGGTTCTGAGGTGTCCAGGACATTTGCTGACAGTTTATGGAGGAGCTAATCAAACACAGTTGAAGGGGAATATCCCAATGCCTTGAGAAGGAGCAGAAATCTGTAATGTTGAAATATGTGACACGCAGGGGCCTGCTCGACAAAAAAACTGTTTTAAAAGCAATTGTGTGGTCCAGTTTGAAGGAGACATTGAATCTGCTTCTGTTGATTTTTCTAACGTGAAACAAATACGATGTCAAGAAGGTTTACCTGCAGGTACTGTCTATACTAAACTAAATGGCACATTTATAAACAGTAATAATTCTTGTACAAGCAGCAGGGTGACTGAGAGAAGAGAACATTTGAATACTACTAATAAGTGTGAATCTTGTGCTTGTAAAGAAACTGTATTTTCTAAAAACAAAAATGAACATTTTGGTAATTTGCTTAAAAAACATTTTACTTTTGCTGGTACCAGCCCCAAACGGAACAATGGAACACTGGTTAACAGGGAAACTGGACAGCATAATTTTGAATCATTAAGAGACATGATTTATGCTTTTAAGAGGAAATTATTTAAGCTTAAAATGTGCCAAATGGAAGTGTGTTATTTAAATGAATGCATCAAAAGACAAATAGTTCCACAGGGACTAAGAGTCTTTAAATTTCCTTATGGAATTTATTATGACACTGACACTGTTAAGATATTTATTGATATGTTCAACAAATGGGGTTTGGAATTATTATGTAAAACTGTCTCCTTTTATGAGGCTATGGAAACAAGGCTTTGTGATGAAGTGAATGTATTAAATGAAAAAATCATCACTGATTTATTATTTGCACAATATGAGAATTTGTATTATAAAATCATTAGCAGGGTGGATCAAAAATGTGATAATATTTTCAAGAAAAAAGCTAAGAAGTTAGATAGAGATGTTAGACAGTATAAACTGCATAAGGTATATCCCACTGATAAATTAGTTTTTCATGAAAGAGAATATGAAAATGCAGCAAATGAAAAGGGTGAGAGGACCAAACCTAACTCTAACTTTAATTTTGAACTACATAGTGAAAATTTCAGGGAAGTTGAGTCGGACTATCCAGCTGACTTTCAGGATTTTCCGCTTCCCAGACACTCAGAGAGAATAGCGAATCGCAGACAGGGGATGTACAAAACCTACAGCAGGGCAACACAGCAGAACCACGGGTATACCAAGTGGTAGATCCTGCAGTTCAAATACAATGTATAGATAATATCCAATACAGTTTAAATGGCTTTAATATATACAACTATTCTGAGGTTCTTGTTACCAAAGAACTCTTCTCTTTATTCTCCAAAGGATTTAAATTTGTTCCAACTAAAGTACCTGATATAGCTAAGGTAATGGTTGATTTACAGCTATATCTAAGGAAATTAAATCTGAATATTATATTTTCTGGCAAACCTTCTAAAGTAGAATCAAAAGATATTCTTAAGAGAAGTAGTACATTCAATCCTCCATTGCATCCGTTAGTTACTGCTTATGAAAAATTAGTTAAAGATGATTTATATAAAGTATGGGGAGAGAAAAGAAGATTATTTACTAACTTAAATCTTGAAGAAAGGAACCTCTTAAAGACCTTAAAGGAAGACAAGGGTATAAGAATGATGACACCTGACAAAGGAGGTGGGGTTGTCTTATATAGTTCAGAAGATTATACCAATGATATGCAAAATATACTATTTGAAGCAGACAATTATTCTTTGTGTTCCAAAAATGAAATACATATTTCATATCATAGACTAGATAGTTATCTATATGAATATTTAATGGACCAGAGAATATCTAAGGATGACTATGATTTTCTATTGAATAAATATCCTAAGATTCCAGTGATTTTTGGAATACCTAAGATACACAAGAACCTAAAAAAGCCACCGTTTAGACCTATCGTAGCAGCTGCAGGTTCCAAAATGCATAATATAGCAGTATATGTGGATAAAAAACTGAAGCATATTATGAATAAATTCCCCCACTTATTAAAGGACTCATGGGATTTTTTAGGACAAATTAACAAAGAATTATGGTCAGTTGACATTTTCTTTCTTACTATAGATGTGCAGGACCTTTTTTCTTGTATTCCTAAAGCAGAAGGTTTATGTTTGTTTGAGGATGTACTTTTCAATTATTCATCTTTGACCCCAGATGAAGTATTACTTACATGTGAACTAATGAATGTTATATTAGAAAATAATTACATATTTTTTGAAGGAGAATATTTTCAGCAGCTCAAAGGGGTTGCTATGGGTGCAGCCTGCACTCCCTTGTATGCAAATTTAGTTCTCCTGGGTTGGGAACATAAGTATGTTTTTCAAAATGAATTATTTTCCGCCAATGTTATATATTACGGCAGATTTTTGGATGATATTTTTATTTTATGGAAAGGATGTCAAGAACAAATAATTGAGTTTGTTCAGTATTTGAATCAAACTACAGAATATTTAAAGTTCACCTATCAGGTTGATAAACAAGAAATTAATTTCCTGGATACTAAGATCATTAAAGGCCAGGATGGTTTCATCTCCAAAATCTACCGTAAAAATACATTTTGTAACAATTATTTGCATTATACTGGTCACCATTCTATTCATCAGAAAAAAAGTATTATAAAGGGTCAGGCTATAAGAATAGCTAGGATGACAACTGATAAAAATGATGTTATAACAGAGTTTAAAAATCTAAGGGATATGTTTTTAGAAAGAGGGTATCCAGGACACTTTATTGATCCTATACTTATGGATGTACTTAATAAATGGAGTAACATTTATATACCCTTATTAGGCACTGGTAGAGATGGATCTGATAACAAATCTACTGCTATGATAGTTCAGGATACACCTAACTTCCAACAAGCTTGTGTAGTGCAATATAGTCCTTTGTATTCTCAGATTAAAGGAATCCGGGCAAAAAATTGGAATATCTTTAAAACAAATACTGAGATATTCCATATATTGGGTGATAAACCCATATTTTCTACAAAGGTAGGACCTAACATGAAGTCCTTGTTAGAGGCAGGTTTTGTTCCCAACAATAAACAGGGTAAAAGATGTGGAAGTAAACCTTGTGGCAGGTGTTCCTATTGTCCTTATATATTACAAGATACTTCTATTTCTCTTTAATAAAAACAAAAGTCATGTTTTTTTAAAAAGTGGCAATTGTTGCTCCAGCAAATTAGTTTATATAGCTAGGTGCAACACCTGTTCTTCCTTTTATATAGGGAAGACAGAGAGAATGTTCAAAACTAGAATATATGAACATCTTTATGATATTAAAAACAACAAAGATACTAATGCATTATACAAACACAGTATTTTATGTACCAAGTTTACATGTTTTAAGTTTGGTATACTTGAATTTGTAACAGTGGAAGCAAGGGGTGGAGATTGGCAAAATGTATTGTATAAAAAGGAGCTATTGTGGCAATTAAGGCTAGCTGCTGATTATCCACCAGGGCTCAATGAGCATATCACTATAATGCCAATTCTCAAGGAAAAGGCAGATTCAGTTTAGCAATATCAAAGACATTTGAAAACATATTTGTGAATATATTTGTACATTTTTTTTTGTTATGATGAGTTCATGTAATGTACTAGTATTTTATATTATACCATGATCCCCCCAAAACGTGCACGCTGATTGGCCAGCGTGCCCGTTGTAAATCGAGTTATACTAATGGAAAAAGGTCCGGTCGCCCGGACTTTTTTCCATTAGTATAAGGCTTTTTTAAAACACTGTCTCGCTATGTTAAATGGGTTTAACATAGCGAGACAGCTTTAAAATAAGCAACGGAGATCTCCGTTGCTTATTTTACAGCCGTGTCGCCATGTTAAACCCATTTAACATAGCGAGACAGTGTTTTAAAAAAAAGCAATGGAGAAAGCAAGATCTCCGTTGCTTTTTTTAGTGTCTCGCTATGTTAAATGAGTTTAACATAGCGAGACAGTTTTAAAATAAGCAACGGAGATGTCCGTTGGTTATTTTAAAACTGTCTCGCTATGTTAAACTCATTTAACATAGTGAGACACTAAAAAAAAAGCAACGGAGATCTTGTTTTCTCCGTTGCTTTTGCCCACAGCTCTGATGTACTGCGCAGGCACGCAGCACATCAGAACTGCCGCGGATGACAGACATCTGCGGAAGGGCAGTAAACAGGCATTATACTATGCCATTATTTAAGAAAAGTAACAGTTTCTTTTCTTAAATAATGTCATGGTATAATAGCAATAACCCACTTCTGGGTGTGGGTAATGCTAAATTTACCCACGGTTGGCTTTGTTTGGTCCCTCGGGCTACGCCCTCGGGACCAAACCACGCCAACCGTGGGTAAATTTAGCATTACCCACACCCAGGCGTGGGTTATTGCTATAATATTTATGTCTTGAGAATATTTGATTTTTTTATATTCATTACTGAGTAAAACAATTTTATTTTATTTTATTTTAATTAACTGGTGTTTACATATTCAGGAGTTGTGATTTTTCAATGATGGAATTGGTTGGATTAGAACCAATGACTAACCAGCAACATGTATTTAAATGTGAAAATTTTCAATGGTAATTTGTTCTGAAGAAGTCATACCAGTTGATGAAAGCGCTTAACAACTTTGGTTTATTATTTTTAATATTAAAACAGTATTGTGGACTTGCAACGTTGTGCTCTTTTATTTTATCTGAATTACCTAATAGAGCAGGTATTACAGGGGCAGCAGTGGGGGCACCCCTAGGCTGCAGCTCAGATGTGATGGGCTCAGGTGCTACGGCCAGGTGATATAAGGTAGGTGGATTACCTTGAACTGGCCTACCTTGCTGTGTAAACAAAAGGTAAAAATCAACTTAACCAAACATATGTAATTAATAACATAACAGAAAAAAAAATGATTAATGGAATGAAATAGAAGGGAATATAATGAGGAATGCAACAATAAATAATGTAAATAAAACTATTTTAACAGCAAAGCAATATTAAATTATAAACTCACAAAGTTCTCCAATTCAGGATGGTGCTGGTAAGTTGACACACACTGGTGAAGAATGGTAAATCCCGCTATGCAGCTCTGGAATAAATAAGTCCTTTCTTGTTCAAAGGTTATCCAAACAATTGCCACGTTCAAGCATCCAAATATAAATAGTGGACAAAAGGTAGAACTAAAACCAAACTGGACCAAACAGGGCCAGAAGTTTATTAAAACATTAAGCAACATGGTACAAAAATACTGCTTTTCGTCCTTTCACCATACAAAGACTTCTTCAGACAAATGGTTCTACACAAGAAACCAGTCTGTGTTACAAAGGCAAATTCAAATTCAAATTGTGCCCCTCCCCTGCTACAATCCGAATTACCTCATTTCCTGATCACAAAGCATTTGTCATTTCCTCTTCCTAGTTATACACCCATTCAGTAATATACACAATTCACTTGCAAGGGCAAGAATAAGGTTAAAACATTAAAGTGAAATGAATAAGAATACAATGGGTAAAAAATACACAAAAATAAATCCCCATTTCAAGTATAAAATCACTAAACAAATATAAGTACTATGAACTACAAGAATAACAAGTCCAAACATACACATTTAAGCATTTAACCATTATGCCATTATATAATATTATATAATAAAGGTAAGGGGGGGATGTTTGCGACATAATAATGACATAATGATGAACAACTCTGCTTTCTGTTAACTTCTAACAGAATTTAATACTGTAATGTATGAGAACCAGTCGATCATGAAACAATAAAAAGTAAAACTTAAAATGAACATTTTGTGACAAAATATGCTAAAAATAAAATGATGAAATAATAATATAAATGTCACAAATATATATTATGTATATATGTTGAACATTGAAAATGAAGTGCGTATTTAAACATTATATGCTCTACCATTTCTGCATGTAGCACAATGAATGTCAGAGATAAAATAGCCTATCTATTCAATGCTTTCAATTTAAAAATACTAGAAATAGAATATTGTTCATTAAGCCCTGGTACTGAGAAGGCTCTTGTACGAAGTTGCCACAACAATTCTAGTCTCTCTAGAAGTAGGGGCGTCGGTCCCCCTCTATCATTGTGGACACATTCACCTATTACTCTAAAGCCAAAGGTATGATTCGAAAATGTCGCTGTGTGTCTAGCTAAAGCATTGGTCATATTTCCAGTTCGCATACTATATAGGTGTTCATATTAAATTATACATAAGGCCAACATAAGAGGTAATTACAAATAATATTTTAATAAAAATCATAATACTAAATATAATTAATAAATTAAATTAGAAAAGGGGTGGGGTGATAGAGAAAGAAAGAACATTAGTAACTTCCCAGATAATATAACTACACAGACTACTACATACTTCTACATATGTAAGATTTCAGTTGTGAGAACAGTGACTGCTAATATTGTATAGATGATGTTGCATGTACATAGCTCTCAACCTGTTAGCATGGGACATTATGGGCCAAGCCATACCAAATGGTGATATAAAGGCACAACTACAGGGAACATTTTTACATAGTGTGCTCATACATTAGTAGCAAGGTGTTCTGATAACAAATTTGTCATTAAATTGCATTCCAAGTAATGTCATATATCTGCAAATCATAGGATCAGACATATGTGGTAGTATTCATTACATTCTGCAAAAATCATGACAGTTGAGAGGTATGTAATCATGCACACTAATTACATTAGACAACTGGTCATTTTTCAGTTGGCTGCCATGGGATTAGAACCCACAAGCAGTGACTACAGGAATAATGTGCACTTTATTTGAATATAATGGCTAATCTAAACAACATTGCCTTTCATAGTGGTGAAAACTTTTATTGAGACATGTTATGTGAAATCGTACATTTGCACACATTCATAGCTGTGTCTGGTGTTGGATTGCAACCCAGAAAGCAGTGACCACAAGAATAAAGAGCACTTTATTTGAAGCCATTACTTATCAAAACACCATCTCCTTTTACACTTTATTGCCTAATGTCACTTCAAATCTGGCATTTACACACATGAATGACCGTCAAGGACTTCTGTTAACTTACCCGAATACCCTGTTCATTCGCTGACTGCTATCTACAGCATATTTCAGAAAAAAATATCAGAACACAAACTTGACCCTTAATCTGGGTATTGCATTACATTTATTTCTGACATTTGTTGGTGCATTATTTAGTAGTTCATATGTAACAGTTGACTGGTGTCAGATTAGAACACACATGCAGTGAATACAGGAATAATGAACACTTCATTTGAAAATATTACTTATGAAAGTACCATCTCCTTTTAAACTTTATTGATAATGTTGCATCAAATCTGACATATAGACACATGGATAGCTGTCCAAGACTTCTGTTAACTTAGCCATATACCATGTTCATTTACTGAATGCAATCTACAGCATATTTCAGACAAAATAAGCAGAACACAGGCTTAAATCTTAATCTGGGTAGTTTACTACATTTATTTCTGACATTTGTTGGTGCATTATTTAGTCATTCACATGTAACAGTCGACTGGTGTCAGATTAAAACACACAAGCAATGAATACAGGAATAGTGAACACTTTATTTGAAAACATTACTTATCATAGTGCCATCGCATTTTAAAATGTATTGATTAATGTTGCTTCAACTCTGGCATTTAGACCATGGATAGCTGTCTAGGAATTCTGTTAACTTACCCATTTATTTATAATTTATTGAATGCAACCTACAGCATATTTCTCACAATGAGCAGGCCAGAAAGTACAGTTGTGTACACTTACCATAATGTAGATGTTCGAGTGCATTCACTGTTGCAGTCATTACATTCGGGTTATCTTTTTGCAGGTTGTCCTCAGTCGGCCTGATTAACAAAGTATTGGGTCCTGCGTCAGTTGCTGTCACTTCTTCCATTACGTCAGGTCATCAGGGGTATAAAACATACAGCCAATGCCATTACATCAGTTTTTCTTGCCCCAGATGTCAGGTGCCCCCCTAATGGGAAGCAATTAAATATAAAAGTACAAAGATATACCTCCAACAAAAAAGCAAATACACGAAAAAAGCTTTTAGGCATAGTAAAAGAAAGTTGAGGTATAGCCAAAAGAAGTTAGGAGGTTGGAGGGAGGGTAACCAGGACTTCAACAGTGAATACACTCGAACATCTACCTTTATGGTAAGTGTACACAACTGTACTATTTTCTTCACGTTTCACTGTTGCAGTCATTACATTTGGGTAGATTCCCAAAGCTATGGTTGGGAGGAGGAATTTAGATAGCATTAGGGCCAGCTATAAGGCCCTGCAAGACTGCAGTGGCAAAGCCAGCTCTGGATTTAGAGAAAATTGGCAAATGATAATGCTTGGTGAAAGTATGTACAGAACTCCAGGTAGCAGCTTCTAGGATGTCCCTGGAAGGGACACCTCTGAGAAAGGCTGCAGAGGAAGATGCAGCCCTAGTGGAGTGAGGTCTGATCCCCTGGGTGATAGGTTTTTCATGGTGCTTATAGCAAAAATGAATGCAATGGCTTATCCATTTAGAAATGGTTTGCTTTGAAATAGCCTTCCCCTCTAACCCAGCAGCAAATGCCAACAGCAGTTGTTCAGATTTCCTTTGAGGTTTAGTCCTATCCAAGTAGAATCTAAGTTGTCTGTGCACATCTAAGGAATTCAGTATCTGTTCCCCTTTATTCTGTGGATTGGGAAATAAGGTTGATAAATGAATGAACTGATTAAGAGCCACACTGGATACCACATTGGACATGAAGGATGGACTGGTTCTGAGGGACACCCTGTCCGCATGAAAGATGATGAAAGGCTCCACTGCCATAAGGGCCTGTAATTCAGATACCCTTCTAGCTGAAGTGATTGCTAAAAGGAAAGTTGTTTTCCAAGAAAGAAATTTTAAGTCTGCAGTAGCAGCTGGCTCGAAAGGAGGTATAGTGAGTTTCTCCAAGACAAAGTTAAGGTCCCAGGCTAGGGTTGGAGCTCTCCTGGGTGGTCTCAAAATTTTGGCTCCTCTGAGGAACTGCTTGAGCAGTGGATGAGAGAAGAGGGGAGGTTCTGTGTTATATTGAGCTGAAGTGGTTGAGGCATGGATTTTAATGGAGGAGAAAGAGAGGCCCCTGTGAAGCATCTCAGTTAAGTATTGTAAAATCTGAGGTAAATTGGGTGCTGCTGTGCTCATCCCTTGAGATTGGTTCTAGGCACAGAATCTTTTCAATTTTTCAGCATAACATTTTCTAGTACTAGGCCTCCTTGCCTCTAAAATGATATCCATCACAGGTTTTCTGAGGGATGGTAAAGGAGAGATTAAGTAATTATCCAGGCTGCAAGGTTCAGTGTTAGAAGCTGAGGGTGCAGAATCTGGTTCTCCTTCTGAGACAGCAGAGAAGGAGTCTGAGGCAGGTGCCACTGAGATAACTGTGACACACTGCGCAGGAGGGGGTACCAGTGTAGGCGCGGCCAGTCTGGAGCAATCAACATCATCCTTGGTTTGTCCTGTTTGATTTTTAGTAGTACTTTGGAGAGCAGAGGCAGAGGGGTGAAGGCATAGACTGATAGGTTTTTCCAGCTGAAGGACAGAGCATCCACTTTCCAGGCTTGTTTGTGGGGAGTCCTTGTGCAAAATTGGTCCAATTGGTAGTTCTGGGGAGAGGCAAACAGGTCTATATCTGGTCTCCCCCATTTGCTTGTCAACATGTTGAAAATCCTTGGTTCCATTTAACACTTGTGTGGGTCCATGAGGTTTCTGCTTAGTCCATCTGCCAGTGTATTTAATTTTCCTGGCAGGAATTGAGCTTGTAGGTGCACTTGGTAGCTCAAGGTTGTGTTCCACAATGCCATGGCTAGTCTGCAGATGGGGTAAAAATGTGTACCCCCTGCTTGTTTATGTACCACATAACAGTGGTGTTGTCCGTCTTTACCATTAGTTGTCCTGGAAAAATGTGGTCCTTGAAGGCTGTCAGAGCATTCTTTACAGCTAACATTTATTTTTGATTGATATGCAGGTGCATTTGACTTGGGTTCCATTTGCCCTGAATGCACTTCCCTGCCAGGTGACACCCCATGCATAGTCTGATACATCTGTTGTTAGGGTTTGGTGACAGGGGATGGTGTGAAAGGTAGTCCCTTGTTTTGGTGGCAGGCCGCTGCCCACCAAAGGAACTCTAGGTGTAGGCAAGGTATGATAGGAATCATTATTTCTAGGTCTTGAGAATGTTGACACCATAGGCTTTTTAGATACCACTGTAGTTTCCTCATATGCAGTCTTGCATATGGAATTAGAAGAATGCAGGAGGCCATGAACCCCAAGGCTTGCAGTATTTGTCTTGCAGATAGCAGGGTTTTTGTGGCCACTTGTTTGAAGTAGGTTGTCAAATGAATTTGTTTCTCTGGCATGAGTTAAGCCATCAGGGAAGTTGTATTCAAGCTTGCTCCCAGGAAAATAATTAATTGACAGGGTACCAGGTGTGATTTATTTTCATTTATGGTGTACCCCAGACAAGTTAGAACCAGAGGCAGCTGGTGACTTCAAATCAAAGGGGGGCTGCAGGAGACAGCTGAATGGGTGGAGCCAATGGGGAGGGGTGTGACCAACTAGAAAGGGGTGGGGCTATGCTCAAAACCACAAAAACTAGGACTTTAATCAAGAGAAAATGAAGTGTAGAAGAAAAAAAATATTTCAATGCATTGGCTACATGACAGCATACCTAATACCTAAATGGAAACAAAAAATAAATTAC
The DNA here is from genome assembly GCF_019279795.1 of Protopterus annectens. Lineage (NCBI taxonomy): Eukaryota > Metazoa > Chordata > Ceratodontiformes > Protopteridae > Protopterus > Protopterus annectens. The sequence goes on from NC_056731.1 coordinate 1,301,430,522, forward strand.
TTTTTAAATACATTACTGGAATGCCAGTCAAAATCAAGTATAAAAATACAAGCAGCACTCACCTTAAACCACTTCTCCTTGTACTGCAGTTCTATTTATAATTTATATTCAGTTTTATAAAAGTACCAAGTAACATGCTGGAAGTAGCAATCTCTGTGATACCTCTACTTGTAAAAATGTTTCTTATCCAAAAGAGACCTGCTGCCTGACAACAACTATCTACTTGTTTCATGGGGAAAACATGATCAACGTAAAAAATGAACAGCAAACAAGAAACAAACTCAAGATAAATTGCTTAAAGGATTACTGCACAGGATATGGACCACACATCATAGATTGGCATTCTGTTTAGTTTACGGGCAAAGCCTGCAAAGATGGCTGCAAGTCTCCAACAAATGTAATGAGCTTTTGAAAATATGTAATCCTGTCCTTTATTACAGTTACTGTCATATGAATTTCAATACCAAAGGCTTATACATTATCGAGTTATGCAAATATTCTCTACATGGCAACAACAGAAAGGCTTTCAATGTTGGTTATTCTTTAACAGTCTGCTTATTAAAGCTTACTTGCATCTTACAATCTCAGGCAAGCTTAATGGGTGGTCATTAAAGTATTGCTACTTAAACACAGAGCAACAGGCACTTTCTGAGTAATAATAAGCATAAATCAACAGTATAAAAATATGACAGAAAACCAGAACATTCTGCAAAATCAAGGACAGATGAAAAGCCATGATTGTACTTGAGCCTAACTTAGATGGGAGGATAATCTATCTGCACACTTACACTGCATAATTGGTCCTTGCCTTGCTTTGACAGATCCAAAGTCACTACATGAGGGAGTGGGGTACAAAAAGTATGTCACAATTTGAAATGTCTCTGGCTGACAGTGATGGCCCTGACACATTTGTCATACTCTCAACCTCAGAGCAAGAAATCTGGATGAAGCCATAAAAAAAAGTGGGACAAAGGCCCAAAAATAAGGATTTTTTTTTAAATATTGCTCTTACAAACTTAGAAAGTTAATAAAATAGTAGGTCTTGCATTAGTATGACTTTTCTGAAGGGTATGAAACCTGAAACTCAAATGTCTGTCATTATTTTCTAACTTCAATCTTTATTTATTTGCCACTGATTTGCCAGAAAACCACAATTTTATGAAAAATGGACCAAAAATGTGATGAAAAAATATGTACACACTACACACACACACACACACACAGACACAAAAAAATAGACGCAGATATGATTTAACCAAATTGTGAGCTTTCTAGCGGAAGTTGCAAGCATTGTCCAGATCACTGGGCATCCACCCTTCACAGAATGACAAAGGAGATTCATTCATTCCTCTCATATTCAGCCATAGGACTGTCTTCCCTATCCATTTAGTGGAAGTCAATGTTTGACTGAAGGAAGCACTTAAATACCTAAGCATTTTCATCCTGTGCTATTCCTTCTATTCGCTTTGCATTAGTCATACCTCCGACCTAGCAGAGGAACATCATCCAACAAATGTTCTGAAGAAGACAGGGAGGCGGTCATCTGAAGCCATCCTTTCATACATTAGGCAGTAATACTTTATTTACTTCACAGGGAGGAAGGTTCTTTGGATCCTGGGGCATTATTTTGTACAGAGAATGGCCTGACATGTCTCCACCCTACCATGTAGATGCTCTGGAAAACCCACTGACTCAGCTTCCCAGGATTGTCTTGGCTGCAGCTGCGGGACATTTGGCATCACTTGTCAATTAATGCATTTATGCCAATCACTTGATCAAACACTTAACAGACAATGATCTGACTAAATTTCCAAAGAAAATTTTAGCAGCCAGAATCCTCTCTGAACTACATAGGTTGTGTTTCCTTCATTCAGGCATTCCTATTTTTTGATCATTTATTATCCCAAGCCTCCATTGGAAGGGTGGCATTATTAGTTCAGCTGTAGAGAAGTGCAGGTGCTTCATCTACCATAAGGTCCCCTGAGCTGCCTTGAACATTGGCTATAAAGTCATAAATTAACCTTAGCAACTGATGTTTAGCAGTTGGTTTACATGGTTCCTTACAGGGATCACAGGGTTTGGGAGTCTGCATTATGGGTCAGTACCTGCCTTAGGTAGCTGTTTGCAGTAACCTCATGACTTAGCCCAACCTTGTCTTCCCTTTATAGCAGTCATTGGCTTGTTGTTGGATTACCAGGCTTGGATGACGTGGGAGTTTTGGTCCTGACAGTGATGAATGGATTGTGGGTCTGGTTTACAGCAGGCCTGAGGATGCTTGGAGGTTATGCACCCAGACACTATCCATTAGCTGGAAGCAATTTCATAATGCTAATTAGCAGGGGTCATCACTGAATGTTATGATTTATTAATCTTCATATTTATGTTTGGTTGTTGGACTACAGTTGTTGGTTAAAGTGATTGTAAATAAATAGTTACAACATCATTCTTGTTTTTTTTTTCTGACTCAGGTCGTGTGGACAAGCACAGTTTACCTGTAAGTCAGTTTGTCCATGAGCAGGATGGCAGAATGGAGGGGTCACCTCCTGCTTTATATAGTAATTCCAGTAGCTTGCAATGCAATTTATTGGTTGGCAGTGGAGCACCCACCTTTCCTTCTCTTTAAGTAGTCACCTTATGGCTTTGCTTCCCCTTGTCTTCCCCCTACAGCAGTCATTGGCCTATTGATGGACTACCAGGCTGGGATGATGACCTGGGAGTTTTGGCCCAGGCAATGTTGGAAGGGCTGTGAGTTAACCCTTGGGACTTGGCTTTACTGCAGGTCTGCGAATAACTGGGATTATGTACCTGGACTCCTTTAGCCAGAACTAGTCGGGTATAGCCAACTAGCAGGGGTAATCACTGATGTTGTACTTTATTAGTCTTCATATTCAGGTTTGTTGTTGGGCTGTGGTTGTTGTTAAAGTGAGTACAAATAAAATTTCAGTGTCAGTTGTGGTGTAATTTCTGACTCATTTCTGGTAGACAATAAAATATGTATTTGCTCCTAATTTTTTTTTCTTTTTTGCCTTTTAAGTCAGGAGCATAATCTATTCACATTTTTAGTCAGTTATCAGATAAAGATGCTTTGAGAATGTAATGGTAGCATGTCAAAACATTACAGATCAAAACAACCCAAAAGCAGTCACTGACAAGGGCAAAGCCAGCTTAGAACTGGTCACTCGTAAAAGGGCAGATGAATATCAGAGTGATTTGGATCCTAGCATATCATGGAATGTAAATGTAAATTTGGAAATTAAGGCAATTTTATATTGGTTAAAGATTAAGTAATGAAATAAATGGTAACTCACCTGTTGATTCCAGAAGCCTGATGAAAGAAGCAGGGAAGCAGCAATAATAAATCCACCAGTTTGATTGCCTCACTCTCTACTTTAAATAATTTGTCTGACTTGTTGTGCCAAAAAAAATCAAAAAAAAAAAGTTTTATAATTGTAAACAAAAGTTTTAGGAAAAAAAGGTCACAATACCAGGGCAGGTCCAACGCCGAAAACCGACTGACTGATTCTCGCTCTTTTCCCAGGACATAAAGCCCGGGAAGAGAGCGACAACCAATCAGCAGCATTTGTCCAGCAAGCACATCATGACGTGCCTGCGGACGTCGCAGTCCGAGCCCCTTCCATGTCTATGCGGTTTGTGTCTCAACCGCATAGACTTCTGGGGAGTTCTGGGCATCACAATGATGCCTTCTTTGCTCCTCCGGGCTGCAATGAAAACTTTGCAGCAAGAATTTAAAAAAAAAAAAAAAACGTTGTTGCGATAGAAGCGCGCAATGCGCATGCGCGTAATTTCAAGTCGCGGACTCGAAATTTAAAGTATAAAAACAGATTTCATTTTTTTTTTTTTTACATAAAAAAAAATAAACTAAGTACTCAGCTGTCTAGCTGAGGGGGCTGCAGTCCGGCAGCCCGATGCCATGAGCCGCCCCTGGTTAGAACCCTTTTTACAAAGGCCAGATGATTCAAAAGTATGTCCTGGCTTTCTGCCTAAATTAGACAATTGTCCAAGTATGGGTAGATTTGAATATTTCTTTGCCTTCAAAATGCAATAACTGGAGCTAGGCACTTTGTGAACACCCTGGGCGCAGTAGATAAGCCAAAGGGCAGTGTAGAGAACTGATAGTGCCTGCAGCCTTCTTTGAAGCATAGGTATCTTCTGCAAGATTCCCTGATTGGGATGTGCAGGCATGATTCTTTTAAATCTAGTGTTGCCAACCAGATATCTTTGCCTAGCATAGGAAGTAATTGGTGAAGAGTCAGCATCTTGAATTTTGGAATCTCCAAAAAGGTGTTTAGAGTAGACAGGTCCAGGATAGGATGCCAGTAATTGTCTTTTCTGGGTACCAGGAAAAGTATTGAGTAGAAACCTTGTCCCTTTTCCTCTTCTGGTACCAGTTGAATAGCCCCATACTTAAGAGAAAAAGTACTTATTTTTGGGCCTCTGCCCACTGATTTGGGGGTAGGTCTGGCCACCCACTTGGTGTTGGCAACATGAGGAAGTGAAAACTGTGTCCCTGGGACACTATATTTAAAACCCATTTGTCCTGGGTAATGAGTTCCCAATTCTATGCATGAAAAGCAATCTTTCCCCCCAAAGGGGCAGTCAATTGATAAGTGCTTGGAAATTTTAAAAGAAGTCATTGAGACAATTTACCATAGGGGAGCCTTATTATTCCCAGATTTGGAAGTAGAGGCCCCCCACTGCTTAGTTCTGTGAGTCCCCTGGGACTGAAACCTGGGGTTTTTGCTATGTCTGGGTTTGGCTTGAGAAGCTCTGGAAGGGGCTGGAAAGGACCAATTCTTAGAGGGCAAGTGCCTACTAAATCTAAGAGGCTGAACTTGTGAAAAATCTTTAACAGTTTGCATAGATTTAGCTTCATCTTCCATCTTTTTAAGAATTCCTCAGCCTTGTTGCCAAACAGGTGGTCCTGATTTAAAGGAGCATCCAACAATTTAGCTTTAACATGATCAGGCAAAGATTGCTCCTTAAGCCAAGCATTCCTTCTGAGCACAGACCCAGTAACAGCAGTCCTGCAAGAGGCCTCTAATGAATCAAAACCACATTGCAAAGTATGTTTTCCAACTTGTTCGGCAGAATGCATTAAATCCTGTAATTATTTATTTTCCACACAGTCAGAAATTAACATCAGTTTCTGTTTAAGCAGTCCAATAACATGTTGCTGATACTTTAACATATGAAACTGGAAGTTTAAAGCCCTAATGGCCAAGGTTGCAGAAGTGCAAACCTTCTTACCCCATCTATTCAGCGACCTGGAGTCTCTATCAGAAGAGGTAGGATTTTTAGTAGTAGAAGCCTTAATGCTCTTGGGCCCCTGTGAAATAGTCTCTGGATCTGCAATAGGATTTTTGAAAAGGAACTTGTGGGACTCAGGGACCCTGTAGTATCTGTCAGGTTTTCTGGGAGCAGGAGGCAGGGAATCAGGGGCCAAACTAGATTCCGAAAAAGCATCATCAACAATGTCTAGTACAGGAGGACTAGCTAAAGGCCTATGCTGAGGTAGGAGAAGTAAAACCCCTAAGCCTCTGTTTTGAATCAGAAAAATCCTGGCTTTCCCAGTGGAAATGCTCCCTTAGAGTATGTAAGGTTTCCCCAAAGGAAAAGTCCTCAGGATGGGAAGCAGAAGGAATAGAGCCCTCTGCATCAGAATCTTCATAAGTAGACAAAGACAAATCCAGATCATCAGAAGAATAAAAAAATAACAGAATCCTGATCAGAAGATTCATAATCAACTTCAGTCCTAGGCCTCTTAGAAGGTGGGGGGTTGGCTACCCCTGATTAGAGTTATTAGATCTTCAGCCATTATTAACATTTGTTTTTTAGACATAGAGGCCTGAGCGTGAGGCCTGGGCATCATTTTTTTTAGACATGGATCGAGATTTAGGCCTAAGTAAAGAAGGAGGCATCAGTTTAATATGCAAGTCCATAGGCCTGAATACATCCTTAGAAGCCGGTGCCTGCACAGCGGCTCCAGACCCATCCAAGGTAGAGACATCCACAGGTTCCATAGTTATAGCATATCACGGCATACCGGACTCTGAATGGGTCTCAGTAGAGGCCTGCAAATCAGAAGTAGCGGGTATCAGGGGCTGCAAAAGTGCCTCACTGAGTGCCGGTGAACAGGCGACTGGCTTATGAGAAGCATCGTCGGCAGTTTCGGACCTTGGCAGCCTGTCTCTGTCTTTATCTTTGCATTTTTTTGGAATCCCGGTAGTCGGATGGCAAACCGACGACATTTCTGGATAATTAAACCGAGAACCTAAATATTTAGAAGTGAAACTATAACGACAATGGATAGTGCGCTGATTAAATAAAGCACAAAACCTACAGCAAGGTACGTCGTGGTCAGGGCCTAGGCAAGGAATGCAGTACGAAAGAAAATCTTTATGAGGTATTTGCTTTCCACAAGTAATGCAATTATTAACTTTTACTGACATCGGTAAGGAGCAAGAAAAAGTTTCCCCAGTGGGGTGCTTAGCTTTAGTTGAAGACTTCGGTTCTGAAACTCGTAAATGAAAATTTCAGGAGTCGGCTGACCGGCACTTGTGAACTGCTTCTGTTTCGGGCACCGCACGGCAAAAAAGACTGATGTAATGGCGTCGGCTGCATGTTTTATACCCCTGACGACCTGACATCATGGAAGAAGGGACAGCAACTGATGCAGGACCCAAGACTTTGTTAATCAGGCCAACTGAGGGCTACCTGCAAGCAGATAACCCAAATGTAATGACTGTAACAGTGAAACATGAAGAACATCAGTAACTCTTAACCTGGGTAGACCACAACATTAACTGATGTCTGGAAACTATGCTACATAGTACTGCATCCTTACTTGTTTTACCATTTCAGATTTGTGCTGCCACATTAATAAATATGTAGATGTCCCAGGTATTTCATACCTGACTGTTAGGACTGCAAATTTTACTTTACTCTACAATTAAGTTATGCATTAAGTTATTACTTTGATGATTTTCTTACTTACACACACTTGCCTCACCCTGACCAGACACTCAGCATGGGACTGTACATTGTGAGACCTCTCTTCTGCAGTTGTGCTAAGAGAAGCAAACCATTGTACATACCAATTTTGCACACATTCAGCTTGTATATTTATAAATTACTAGAAAACATACTTAATATCTGTGGGGTGTGACCCTCTCTAGCATCATGTACCCAGGTGTCCAAGGTTTCCCTCTTCCTGTGTTTTAGGTCATCATAGTTGTGATGACAATGCTCACCAGTGTGTGAATACCAGTAACACTGATTATGACCCTGGCCAAATGATCCCAGCCTCAGACTTGCACTCTGAGGCCTCATACTCACCCAGCAGCAGCCGGGGTCCATACCTCTCTACCAGGAGTCCAATAAAAACTTTGGACTCCTACACACCTCACTTTTGCACCCTACAACACAATCCCTCTCTGAATCCCACAGCCATATCCACAGTCAAGTTCATGCTTCAAGGAATGATGTGAAACTCATGCCTATTGGCCTTTATATATGCTGCATTTCCACCCTTGCATGTCATTGTGTAACTTTCATGTCATTGTGTAACTTTCAGAAAAGTGCCGCTTTGTTTAGCATCGCTCAAACTTACAAATCCATTTAGCAATGCTCAGATTTTCTAATCATTTCTAAATGCAACAATTATTTAATGTAAAGACAACCGATGTTTCAGTCACCTGACACAGTTTCATGGCACTATATGTAAAAAGCATTACTACCCAGGACCTACTATACTGCAGGTTATGACTCAACTGATCAAGCCACTGGGCTAGTGAAGGGAATTTCAATATTTGCAGATAAATTGGGAAGGTGCCTGTAAGTGTAACACAGCTTCACTGTGCAGGTATGCACATCGCTAAGCATGGCAGACTTACAACAATTAAATATATCCAGTTTCTATTTTTAGCTATATAACAGATGTATACTACTTAAGTATGCCTCGTTACACCTAACTAAGCAGCGTGCCATATCATGCAAACAAGCATATGTAAAAAAAAAACATATTAATATTGAATGCATCCGATTTCTATTTTTAGATGTCTAGCGGATGTCTACTACTTAAGTATGCTGCTCTACACCTAGATAAGCAACGCGCTACATCACGCAAACTAGCACATGCAAAAAAAATAAAATAAAAAAAAGTAAAAATTAAAAATTAACATTGAATGCTTCTGTTTTCTATCTTTAGATGCCTTCCAGATGTCTGATGTATATTTGTGCAAAACTAAGCATAGCTAAAGACACACTGCACCGTGCAAACAAGTACGTAAATATAAAAAAAAAATTAAATTGCAGTTTAATGACATTAAATGTCTTATCCATCTTTTAGCTATTGTGGGCAGACAGAAAAGTGTGTGGCTGCACCGTGAGTCTTACACAGATTCCATATCTGTGCTGCTGTGACCTTAGGAGCACACCATAATTAATATGCATGGCACTGTGCCAAGAGGGAGCCGTTGCTGGGTACATGAACACATTCCATGTAGGCTCTACATGGAGCCTACACAGACTTTATTGATTCCTGGGGCAGGTTTATTATTAACAGAAAACACAATTTTCATGCTTTTCATGATGTTTATATCATCACAGACATAAAATGCCATAATTGCAGGTTTCTGTTAGGTCAGTGAAAATATAACAGACCAGTAGTAAACAAAACTAACAATTTTAATACAGTTAACCTTCTAGATAAGAAATAATTCACAGTTTTCTTCTTCAGGATAGCAACTCAACTTACCTTAACATCCAGAGGGTAGCTCCTAATAGCTTCCATGCAATTAGTATTCCACGCAGCTTCGAGATATGCTGGCTAAATGTACACAATACTTTCAGCCTCACAGTAATCCAAAAATTGCCTTTCTAAAAACAGACTTCTGCCCTAGAACTCATCCAAAGACCTTTCAGGTGAAGAATATTTCTCCCTTTAGTGCTCCTATTCCTTATCCTCTCCTTGGAGAATGATAACTTCCCTGAATCTGTCTGCATAACATGACCTATCGGAAATGTTAACTCTGTGTTTTTATATGCTGCTACCTGAATGCCAACTTCCCATACCAACTCTTCCTCAATGCTAAACAACTCCTTTTAGAATGTCAGCAGTCAAATCTAGCATTTGTGTGCAATTTTCAAATGTGTAAAATATATATCCTAGATCACCATCTTGCTCTTTTACACACAGCTATAGTAGCAGCAGTTGAAGTGTAACATGAAAACTGCACTAAGTTTGCAGTCTATTAAGTGAAGTAAAATTTTCTGACACACAAACAACTCTGTTCTGTCTTCTGTGGTCAAGCAAAGACAAAAGAAAACTGCCATAAAAACAAATAATCAAAATAACCAAGTGATTGCAGATACAGAACCTACATTGCCTCTCTCTCTGTCTTAAGAACCATTATTTGTGTGTTCCTTTTGAGGACTATCTAAGATTAGTGTTAAATGGTTTCTATAAAGGGCTGGCATATTTGAGGAGTCTAACTTTAAACTAAATTTAAAAAAAAAACTTTATACAAACATTTTACCAGCTATTCACAGACCATCAGTCTGTCAAACAAGTTCAAATAGAATGACATCTAGTTTTAAATCTTGACTAAAATGTAAGTCTACTACAAGTACTCACATGCTAGAGCTAAGAGCACACTTGCTCTCTGCCACTTACTCATAAAGACAAGTGGTGCAACTTCTAATAGCTCAGTCTTACTTAACTGCTTGGCCTTCCCAACACCTGACTGTATTAAACTATGCAGCCCTACCGGAGCCCTTAATCTAGCCCTAAAATCCCCAACAAGGTCTGAAGCAGAGTTCTCACTCCCTTAACCCTACACTTCAGTCCCCCTCCCTAAAATTAAATTCCTAGATTGCTCCTTGAACAAAAACTTCTTTCCCACTCCCTAAACCTATATCTCCTCTACCTTTGTCTCCATCTCTTCCTAATTCAAAACACTCCTATTCCCTAACCCTAAAACTCCCTTTTGGTCCCTAACTCTAAAACCCCCTTCTCATTCTCTTAACCCTAAAATCACCATCCCGCTCCCTAAACTAAAATCTTCTTCCTGACACCCATCCTAATCTACACTCCCACCTGCTCCTGTTCCCTGCTTATGCCTGCTTCTGCACCTACTTGACTTGAACTCAAATGCCGCATTTGGTTAAGGTTCAGCAGCTGCTTGCCTGAACTCATATTTGGGTTCAAGCCTGAGCGGCAGCCTGTATGAGTTACAAGACACTTGAGTCCCTGACTTTAGGGCACTGGTCTTGAGTGATTGTGACTAATGTACTTGTAGAAGAACCCTAAAATGTTTATTCTGTTAATACTTTAATACTATTAACTATTAAAAAGTTAATATTGTAATTTAATGTGAAGTTAATAACATTTTCATTACTTTATCAAATTAGAACACAACAGGAAATGACACTATTGCACAATTGCATTTGCTGTAATATTGTTTGCAAAAGGGAGGGTCTGTAAACCCTTAACTACTCCTTGAGAAATCAACAGTGCTTAAGGGGGTGCCATTCCACACCATTATAAACAGTTCAAAGGAAAATGCAGATTATATATACTGACGATCAAAGAAAAACTTATATAGGGAAGCATATATGTCTGAAAATGATTTACAAAGACAAATGGTCCAGTATTCTTATTAGCCACTACCATTTCTCTATCTCAAGTTTCGATATCCAGTCATTTGTACAAGATCCAGGCATGGTATTTGGAAAGAGGTTGGAATTACTATACGAGTAGGTGACTTTATATGTTTTTCTTTTACAAAACTAGCAGGTGCAGTTTTATGATGTTTGAAGATGTTTATGAGCTCATTATAACTCCATGCACTCAGGTGAAGGTGACAATGTGATAATAATTATATGTGAAGAGTTTGGTTATATTGTTTACTTTATATAGGAATAGTTTGGGTTCTTTCAGTGTCATTTTTTGCATTCTAGCATTCTAGAGAGCACTCACTTTTAGAAATGTCATTTGCATACTGCATTGGCTTTACACTCCTTGAGCAGCATGAAGCCAAGTACTATGACAACATTTGCAATATGTATAATATTTTGCCCAAAGTGTTATCTGATGAGATGAAGAACATGCTGTCAATTCTAAGAACTATCATTCTACACTGGAAAATAATTTCTACAGAACTTCAAGATAAGAGGAACTTTAAAAAGTGCCATTTGTCAGCGAGACTGCCTGCTGAACTTTTGAAATTTTATTGACAGCCTTGCTGAAATGAATGGCTGCTTTATGAGCAATAGTTGCTTTGGGGTACAAAATCCAAATAGTTTGTTGACATGAAAAGGCTTTCTTTGATTGCATTTTAAGTGATCAATAGAAAAAAAAAATTCTGTGTTTGCATTTCTTGTGTGATGAACAAAATAAGCTCTGTTTGTACTGTTGTGGCTGTCAGCAAATCATTTCTTTTGAATTTGCTACACTCTGTTCACATTTTCACAGCAAAAAAAAAAAAAAAAAAAAAAGAAAAACTCCCTTCTCCGAGACAATTTTTCCAGTCTCACTATGCTTCTATCAAGAACATGTTTTTTTTTTTGTAATACATGTGGTAAAAAATATAACAAAACTTTGAGTGGAAATAATAGTATGGTAAGTGTATTAGATATAGAAGTATAGACAGTTCAAATATTTTCTTATGAAAGAATAAAATATCAAATTGTTGTCTATCAAACAAAAGTAAGTAGCTATACTACAAACCATACATGACACACACCAAGAATGCAATTCAAACAGCATATTTACTCAAGGACCTGCTTTTTAAATGGTATTGAAGAATCGATTTTATTACCAGTGTGGTGGTTTGGACTTTGTTTCTTTACTACTTGGTTTGGTAAAAATAATCGATTTTATTACCAGTATGGTGGTTTGGACTTTGTTTCTTTACTACTTGGTTTGGTAAGTTCCATTTTCTATTGATAAGTATACCCTAAGTCCCCTACTCTGAACATTGTAAACAAAAAATGTGCCCTTTATCATTCTGTAGTGAGGCTAATGCTGGACTTGGTTCAGTAGTTATCAAGCAATGTGGTTTTAAGAAAATAGTAAAATGTAACTTTATTGAATACAAGGAGAATGATGCTGCTTATAAATATTTCATAATTTCATTGTTTAGAAAATACATATGCATATTGTTATAGCATGTGGAAGCACAACTATTTGCAAATGTAAAGTATTTGTTTAGAAAGATATTGCAACTCAACCCTGTATCAAAAGGCATAAAACTGAATAGTAATGGGAGTGCATGCAATGGGGTGGCCACGGTGGTGCAGCGGTTAGCATTGCCACCTCACAGCAAGATGTTTTCTGGTTTGATCCTCAGCTGGGGTGCCTTCTGCGTGGAGTCTGTATGTCCACCCTGTGGTCACATGAGTTTGCTCTGGTTTCCTCCCAAAGACAAGCTGTAGGTGGATTGGACACTCTAAATTGGCTTTAGGTGTGAGTGCATGTGTCTGTGCCTTCTGTAGAAGGATGGGTGCTGGGCTGGCAACTCGACACCATAAAACTCCACTGCCAATCATGAGCGGACAGGTTATCTGCTATGGCGACCCCTAACCAGGAAGAAAAAGACTGAAACTATCTACTTGCAGTATAATATTAATTTCCTGAAGTAACAGCTAGAGTGGGCACTTTGTACACAGAATATCACACCTCAGTGACACATATGTTCAGTGGTTCTTAAGTTGTTAGTAGGTTATAGAACAGTAAAGCCTTTTTAAGCCTGGCCACTGCAATCTCTTAGGCATGCCCAAATAGTGACCCCATGATGGAGAAAAATTTAAGTTTGATTACAATTTAAACACAGGCACTCATCAAACCAAAAGTGAGAACATACCTGGAGAACAACAAGCCACACATGCTTTGTTGAATACTATAACTCAGTGTCATCCTGGGCAGCCACTATTAAAATAGAACTGTTCATAACTTGGTTGACAAAAATATAAAATTTTAAATGCCTCTGCCTGTGACATGGGCATCCACAGCAATACAACATATATTAGTGGTCTCGGTTTCCTCCTTTGATGTATGCAGCTCCATGATCAACATTTTCTGGATTACTCAGGTTGACTAATATTCCAATTTGATATATGCACACAGACACACACACACACACACACACACACACACACACATGCACACACACACACACACACACACACACACACATATATATATATATATATATATATATATATATATACTATGTTCTTCATCTGTAAATATGTTTGTAATTAATTTCTATGTTAAATTGTTAATCACTATGTAATCCAATGTAACTACTGTCTGTTTATTTTAACTGTGGAACTTTTCTGCCCAGGCCTCCGCTGAAAATGGACATATGTCCAGTCGGACACTCCCGGTCAACAAATGTAAATAAATAAATTAATTAATTAAAAAAAATATATATATATATATATATATATATATATATATATATAGTCCAAGATAACAGAACAAAAATGTATATAGACATACCATATACAAAAATCATAATACATTTTACATCTTCAATGCTGAATCTGATCTTCATCAGTAAACTCCAAACATCACATAAAACATTGGTGCAATTTTTATTATTAGTGTTATCATTTTTTTTTTTTTTTTTTTTACCAAGATAAGATAAGGCTTGTAGATTGACAAGATGATGCATTTCTCCAAAGTGGTATGACATAGTTATTTAATGTAGTCTTCATCCTAAAAGCTCAGCTATTACTGATGGTAGTACACACAGAGACACACACACACACACACACACACACACACACACACACACACACACACACACACACACACACACACACACACACACACACAAACTAGTTTCAAATCTGTTACTCAGAAAAGAAAAATCAAGATTTTAGCCAAGATTCATAGGTTCATAGGTTCATACTAGGCTATCTGCCCTGGGGCAATTATAAGCCTAGCCCAATTTTGTTTGGCTTACGCCACCCCTTGATTTGAGTATACTGTGCCCTTTTTAAGGTTTAGTTTGCTGTGCCTCTGTCTAATAGTGACACGGAAGTAATCCCCGGGATAAACCTACGATCCCCCATCCACTCATCAAGATTCTTCTTGAAGAGATTCAGTGAGGTGCTCTGCCTAACATGAATTGGAATTCTGTTCCAGAGCGAAGGGAGCCTCTGGGTTATGAATCTGTCCCTCCAGCAAGTTCTAAATCAAGATTTTAGCCAAGATTCATAGGTTCATAGGTTCATACTAGGCTATCTGCCCTGGGGCAATTATAAGCCTAGCCCAATTTTGTTTGGCTTACGCCACCCCTTGATTTGAGTATACTGTGCCCTTTTTAAGGTTTAGTTTGCTGTGCCTCTGTCTAATAGTGACACGGAAGTAATCCCCGGGATAAACCTACGATCCCCCATCCACTCATCAAGATTCTTCTTGAAGAGATTCAGTGAGGTGCTCTGCCTAACATGAATTGGAATTCTGTTCCAGAGCGAAGGGAGCCTCTGGGTTATGAATCTGTCCCTCCAGCAAGTTCTATTTATTTCAGTGCTGAGGTTCAAGTCCCTCGAGCGTGTGGCTCTAAGGGATTTAGATTTACTGAGGTGGAGCATGTCCATTAATTCTGGATTGGACATAGCTTTATATGTCAGGCATAGATCGCCTCGAAGTAGGCGGTATGCAACTGAGTAGAGCTGGAGTTTTTTTAACCAAGCAGTATATGGCATCTGTTTGAGTCCCTTGATCCTCTTGGTGAGGTACTTTTGGGGTCTTTCTAATTGCTGCAGGTGTCAGGTAAGGTACATCCCAAAAGGGGCATTGTATTCTATGATGGGCCTGATGAGGGATGAATAAAGGAGCACGATTACATCTCTTGATCTAGATGTGAATCCTTTCATGATGAGGTGGGCTATGTAAAAGGTCTTTCTAGCCACTTTGGCAATGTGGTTGTCAAAGTAGAGATTGCTATCAACTTGGGTCCCCAAATCCCTAATTACTTTCTCTGTACTTAATGCTTTACCGCCTATGTGGTAATTTGTGGGCACGTTGTTTTTGCCAAAGGGTATGACTATACACTTTTTGGCATTTAGCTTTAGACCATGGCTCTGGCACCAGTTATCCGTCTCTGTGAGACCTTTTTGAAGGATGTTTGTGTCAGCTGGAGAGTTGATTATGGCGCCTAGTTTTCAGTCGTCTGCGAACTTGGTGAGCCATAGTCCTCCCACGTTGGCCTGTACCTCGGAAAAGTATATACCGAACAAGAGCGGTCCCAGGACAGAACCTTGTGGGATGCTACTTGTGACCGGTTCCGAGTCTGACATGGCTCCAGCAACTCTCACTCTGTGGGTTCTGTCTTTGAGCCAGTTTGCGACCCATCTTGTGACATAGGGGTTTATATTTAAGCTGGATAGCTTATCTAGGATGCCCGAGTGGGGCATTGTGTCAAATGCCTTTGCTAGGTCCAGATAGGCTGTGTGGACTACCTTCCCTTCATCTATGGCTTTGGTGACTGTTTTGAAGAAGTCAACCAGGTTCAAAAGGCAGGATCTGCCCTTGACGAAGCCAAACTGGGTAGGATCTAGTGTCTGTAGGTCCCCAATGTCTTTGTTTATGAGCTCCATGATGATCCTCTCCATAGCCTTGCAGACTAAGCTAGTCAGGCTTATGGGGAAATAGTTTCCAGGGTCCGTGGAGGCTCCACCTTTGTGTAGTGGGACCACTGTTGCTGTACGCCATTCTGTGGGCACATATCCTGTAGTGAGGCTGAGATTGTACAGCTGTTTTATTTGAGGGATTAGTTCTTCTTGGAGTTCATGTAGGATGCAACCCAGGACACCATCTGGTCCCATGGAAGCAGTGTTTTTTGCTTTGGAGAGGGCAGCCTTCACCTGAGCATCAGAGATGTTTGGGAGGCAGCCCCCTGCCGGGATAGATACTTGCTCTTTTTTTTGGTGGGAGGGGGTGGAGAAGTTTGCACTGAACCTGTCTGCCAGGATATTGGCGATGTCTGTGGGTTCAGTGTATTTTTTGTCGTTTAGAATCAACTCAGAACAAGTCTGGGAGTTGCACCCAGGTTCCTAACATAACTGAAAAAAGCCTTATGATTGTCTTTAGTGTCCTGAGCAATTTTTCTCTCGAAGCTGGCCTTGGAGGATTTCATGAGGGATCGTAATTTTTTGCTAGTACTGATCAGGGATGCCTTCCCTATTAGGGATTTTGCTCTATCATGTAGTATCTTCCTCCTTCTCTTGTACAGTTTATTTATGGCTGGGGTCCATCAGACTGGACGCCTGCCTTTGGATGTTTGGGTTTTGGTTTTGTTTGGGATAGCATGATCCATGCATTCCTGGAGATGTCCGTAGAATGCATTTATATAGGATTCTGTAGTTTGGGCCGTAGTTTCCACTGGCCCTGGGGCCTTGAAGGATTCCACTTCGGTTTTGAGAAGTGAGAAGTTTGCTTTTGAGAAGTTTTTCACTGTGGTTTTCTGGGCTGGGGGTGGGATCGGGATGTGGACATCCAGTGAAATTAATTTATGGTCTGATCTTACCAATGAGGGATATACTTCAGGTGTGGAGCATAGAGTCCCCATGTTGGTAATGATCAGGTCTAGTATGTTATCCCCTCTTGTGGGAGTGGTGACTAGTTGTTTCATAGCATTTGAGTTTATAATTTCCAGGAACCTTTGGGCTAAGGTGCTGGGGCTTGAGTAGTGCTCCCAGTCTATGTTTGGGTAGTTGAAGTCACCCAATATAATGGTGTTCGGAGAGATCTTCATGTTCTCCAATGTTTTCAGGAAAGCTGAGTGGGATTCCTGACTTTGAGAGGGTGGTCTGTAGGATGCTATAAACTGAAAAGCAGTCTTGCCCACTGTTAGTTGCACATGGATGGTCTCCGATACTTCGTGCAATGCCACTAACCTGGAGGTGTGGATATCCTTGATAAATATGGACACTCCCCCTCCTTTTGTGGTTCGGTCCAGGTTTTGGGGCCGAAAAGCTTGATATGAGGTATAACCCGGTAGTGCTGAGGTGCTCTCTGGAGCCTTGAACCAGGTTTCTGTCACTGCACAGATATCGATGTTCTCCATACTGAGGAGAGCTTCGAGTGCATGCATCTTGAGGTTAAGACTTCTGGCGTTTAGCAGCATTACCCTTAGTTTCTTGTTTCTTGTGCTGTCTATGGAGGTGGGTTTGACTTTTGAGCCTTGCCTAAAAAAGGCACTATGGGGGTGGCAAGAGCCTTTGCCAATATCCGAAAGCCCAGTGGTGACAGGTGCAAGCCATCCCTAGTGAAGCAACGTGGCTTGTCGAGCATGTCATCCCAGGCTGACAGACACTGGATCCCCTTAGAATGAAACCAACATTTTAGCCAATTGTTAAAATTGATCATTTTGTATTTGTACTGTGGCATCATTCTAGGTGAGGGTAAGATGCTGCTCAAGGTCAGGGTCATACCGGCCTGGGCTACATGATCAGAGAGCTCCTCTATGTCTCTTTTCATGTAGTCCAGGGAGGTACGTCTCAGGTCATTCACACCAGCATGTACAATGACTGAGTCATATTTGTATTTGCTTTGGAGTGACCTGAGTGCTTGCGTTATGTGGCGGATCCTAGCACCCGACAGGCAGCTCACTGTGACCTTCTCTTTATTCAGCCTGGTGAGCGGGACGTCAGTGTGTCTGACAATAGAGTCACCTATTACAAGAGTATCAGGTGTGTTATTCAGCCTTAAGGGCTGTGGTTGCTTGGCACACTGACTTTGTGGGCTATGTGTTGTGCGTGTTTTGTTTTGGGGTAGCGTTTGCTTGGATGTCTGCTTTGGAGGTCTCTGTTGCTTAGGTAGATTTTTATTTAGAGCCTCCGAGTATGTTTTTGTGTATTTATGTGTTTGGTTCGCTGATGTGGTGGGACTATGTGACACTGGAATTGTGTTGTGTGAGGTTACCTTCTCCTCCTGACTGGTTTCACCAGTTTTGAGATGAGAGAGCTCAGCCTCCAGTTTGGCTATATGGTTGCATCTCTCACATATATTTGAACCTGTTTGGAGGAGGAGAGGGTTGTCCGTGTACATGAGACAGTTGTAACATTGCCTCAAAATTCCCAGATTCACCAGCTGGACTGGAGAGGAAACCATTGACTGATCTTTGGACATGCTAGAGTAATATAGGGAAACGGAATTAAGACGGACCAATAGGGGACTAGGTAATCGTAGAGAGTATAAGAGTAAGTAGTGCTTATGGTTTAATAGTGCTAATTTGTAAGATTACTTATTTGGACCAGTGAAGGGCCTTAGAATGAGAATATGGTGTTTAAATTGAGAGATAGAGCAGTTCTAAGGGAAAAAGTGAAGAGCAGACTTTGTGGAGCCAGGAATAGGTTAAACCCAATTAGGCGGCGCTGCCCGTTGTTGCACTATGCACAAAAACGCGCAAAACCGCGCAAAAGAGGGATTTAAGAGAGGAAGATCAAGGAGTTAGGAATTGACCCAAAATGGCCAATAAAACTACAGTTTCAAGTCAGTAACCACTCCCACAGGGGCAGGCAGGCTGCTCAATGTTTATCACTGCCACTGATGAACAGAGAGACTTCCCTTTAGCCCAAGCAAAAAATGGCCTCCAAGAAACTTACAAACAGTTCAGAACAGCAAGCCTGTAACTGAACTTTTTTAAATCTCAGAAAAGTGGGAAAAAAGCAAGATTTTTTTGTTTTTTTGTTTTTTCAAAGATAGCAGAGGTTCACAAGTATTAACAAGTTATAACAGTGCAGTAAATGACCCCACACTTGAGTGCTAGGCCAGAGACAGATAAAATGTAAGTTTTGAGAAATAAACGATTTTAAAAATAAGTGCAAACAGGAAATTCAGTAAACAGCTCTAGGTTGTGCTCTAAATGCAGTTACTAATGCAGAAATCAAGTTTAACAAGCCAGAAAATGCTCAGAGTAGGCGGCTATGCAGAAAAAATTAGCAAATAATCTGAAGATATTTCATCCAAAATCAACTGTTTAAAGATTAAGCAAGTTATTTTTATCTACGACAATTTGGTATCTGTTCACTTTATTTCATGTATATCTATAGATTAACAAGTAATGGGATCTCTAAAGATAAGTTATAATGTGCAACTTTTACGAAAGTATTGATGTTGGTCCATTTCATAAATAAAATAAATTTATACACCTTAAACTCAGACATTGACACCCCCACTCCCCACACACTAATGCAAACATGCACAGATATAAGCGTTATCTTCAAAATTGCCATTCCAGATAAGCATCTGCATTGACAACAGAAGAACCCTAAGCATTGGCATGTTATACAAGCACTGTAATACAGTTTGTTAGATACCATATCTAAAAAGATCAGAATAAGTGACTACTTCTGTCATTGTATGTGTTTAGCATTACAATTTTCTTTTATATAGTTTATAAGAAACTATAAGACTGTCTTATGACATCACAGCTTTGCCTGATAAAAGTAAAAACAGGTCAATTCACAATACATAGATTATAACTGTGGCCGGGATTCACTAATCCTCCATATAAGACTAACTAAGTCTTACACGGAAATTGCAGTATAAGAGTATGATGTCAGCGCTTCATGCATATTCATGAGTGCATGCTGACTCAACTCTAAGGCTTACACAGAGTGTGCACGAGTGCAGGGGGCATGTCAGACTGCCGAGCAGTCCAAATATCCACGACCCTGCAAGTGCCTAAACTGCAAATGTCATCTGAAATGAGCGAGTCCGCTCAAACGTCCACATACCCAACACTACACTCCCCCACATTCTAAATCCCTGTACAAGTTTAAAATGTAAAGGTTTCCTTTTTTTTTATTATTCACGATATAGCTGCCTGTATTTGCACATGTATGCGCGGGTTTGCCCATTGCTTAGCTACAGGTAGCAGTGTAGACATCAAAGAGGATAATAAACTATTTATATGCAAATTAAGCCAAATAGCAATAGCGTAGTGGTAGAGCCCTCGCACAAAGAGGAGGCATTCCCGGTTCAAGTCCCGCCACTCCCCTACCTATTTTCTGTCGGAAATGTGTGCATAAATAGAATTCCTGACATTTACCTTTTAAATCTCAGTAAAATGCATTTAAATGGCCTATGTGGTAATGAACAATATTTTATATATATATATATATATATATAAGAATATTGAATGGTCATGCATACTGATAAATGCATAAGTAACGTATCTTAAGCAATGTGAAGCACTACTAAGCAAAGTTTACTAGTATTAAGCACAGTTAAGTACAATTGCTCATAGCTGTGCACTGCTTTAACTAGCGCAATAGTTTTGCGCGGAGCTGCGCATAGCGCCAACTAGCGCAAACAAAACATGTTTGCGCGGAGCTGTGCACCGCGCTAACTGGCACAACGTTGGGCAACATCGGACAACGTAGGGCAGCGTAGAGCAACATTGAGCAATGCTGGGAAAAGTTGAGCAAAGTCGGCTAAACACAGCCACCCCTCCTAGCCAATCTGGCCAGTACTAAAATAAAAAGCAATGACAAGCCTCGAACCTGGGATACTGTGCACCATAACCACAGTACTAAACCACTAAGCCATGACAGCTTTAAATATGGATGCATTACCAACACACTCATATATATATCAATGGAAGTTTACCCATTGCTAAGCAGGTTTGCTTTTACCTGAGAATTTTCAAAACCGGCCAATCACAAATAAATGCAGAAAATGAGGCATATTTAAGCTCCATAGGTGGGAATAATTGCCATAACTGGTTGTAGCTCCCATCTGTAGACAGTATGGCCGGTGTTGGAGAGGGCTCTCATTTTCGAGCGCAACGGTGGGGCATTGAGGAGTCAAAAGTAATGGTTTGGCTCCTCGTCCATCATCATGATGCAAGACTCCTGCAGGGCCAGTTTCAGGGCACTGAGTACAAAGCGGAAGCCTGGAACCGTCTAGCACATGATCTCACCATTGCCACAGGCGTCCCTTGGACTGGTGAGCAGGTCAGACACCACTTCTCAGACCTGAAGAGATGCAAGGAGGACCGACTGAACCAGTGGATACAGGAGGCCCATGAAATGGAAAATACCCCACTACTGAGTATGTAGCCATGGAATGAAGTATGTAAGAATTGCTATTGTACTCTGTGTTATAGATAGGTATGTCTCAATATCCCTTCATTTACTTCAAGCTGCAGGTGTCCGTGCTGTGAATCAGCAAGCCTATGCAGATAGGCTGCTAAGGCTGCACCATCAGGCAGATTAGTAATTATTCTGCATGTGTTGTCATATAAAAGAAGTGAGAGAGCCTGAAAAAGAGTATTGTAACCCATTAATAAAGGTATAATGAGTGTTGAATAACTTCTCTGCATGTACTGTTATATAAAATAAGTGAGACAGTGTGAAAAGGTGTTGTAACCAATTAATAATTAATGGGCGGTGCAGTGGTGCAGCGGTTAATGCTGTCACCTCACAGCAAGAGGTTCGCCAGTTCGATTCTCGGCTGGGGTGCCTTCTGTGTGGAGTTTGCATATTCTCCCTGCGTTCACATGGGTTTCCTCTGGGTACTCTGGTTTCCTCCCACATTCTAAAGACATGCTTCTGGAGCATTTCTCCCCGGGCATCAGCTGAAAACAGGATCTGTGGAACCTAGTCAGACTTTCCCGGTCAACAAATGTTAAATAAATAAATAAATAAATAAAATAAATAAAGGTATAATATGTCTGGAATAAAAGACCTCTGCATGCACTGATATATCAAATAAATGAGAGAGCCACTATAAAAGTGTGTAATGTAATTAATAAAGGTATAATTCCTCGAGTGTGTCTGTGTCACTTTCTTCGATATGTTGTTGTACCCTTGCATTATAGAAATAGTACTGTTGTATTAAGCGCAGTCAACCCACACATGGGTAGGCCCATATAAAGTGGATGAAGCGAGTGCCAGTAGCTGTTAAGCATATATACAGTCCTCAACTGTCGGTTCATGACCGGCATGTACCGGTTAATCTGGCACATGAGTAGCTTGTTATTCTGTTCCCCAGAAATGTCAGTGTGCTGCTAGAAATGTAGGGGGCTGTCAACATATACCTGATAATGTCACCTGAACACATACAGACATTGTAGATATATAAATATAAATGAAATATATAAATATGTAGCAGTAGCATCTGCATCCAGGACAGTTTGTATGTCAGATACAGGTCAGGTATATCAAGAACTAGCAAAACCCATTTTACAATTTAATGGACATTGCCCAGTGTAATAATACATGTAGGGGATATATAACTGCAGTCAATAGGAATGCAGTGTAAACTACAAGTATCTATAAGTTGTTAATGGAGGTATCTTTTTACACCCTACTGTATATGCATAAACAATGCAATTTCACACCTCAATGAGTATGTCTAATCTCATAACATTTGTTGGGACACATGTCCTATTGGTTTATAAATATCTGCATTTACTTTGATGCATGTGCCCTGTTCACATACCACAGTCTTGGTGGCCTGTTGCCACCAATCAATCGTGCATGCTGTTGGAATGTCCACTGTTCTATATATGCATGTGTTATGCTTGCTGTTCAACTGTTGGAACTCTGGTGCGTTGGGTTAATGGGAATACTACTGTATGCTGTTACAACTAAATTGGAATGCTGTTGGCTATTACTAATCCATATTGTCATTAAATACTCCTAAACATAGAACGTATGGGAAGGCCGGTCCCAGCAGACCCACCTGTCCCACCTCAGCTGGCAATGGCACCTGGCACCAGCAGGTCCAGTGCCCAGCCCGAAAACTCCTCATCCATTAGTCCTGTGCCACCTTCAGGTGGAAGCACTGCAGGGGATGGGGCTCATCCCCCAGTGCAAGTGTGCTGGAGGAGGGCCACCTATCACCCTCTGAATGGTCCGGGCTGTGGTGCGTAGGGAGATTGAGCGTTCAGTCACTGATCCTCTACTCCAGCTCGAGGCAAGAGAGGCGCAACTCACGGGTGACCCTGCCCCTCCTACACAGCCCCCAGTACAGCTACCCTCCGGACTGTGAAGGTGCAGTGGTGACTGCCCATGGGAGGGGATCTCAGTTCCACTGTTGCCATCTGTGGGCTCGTGGGCTTGCGATTTCCAAACACCCTTCCCCGTTAATGGTATTCACCCACCCCATGTGTCATATTCCACCCCTGTATGCGTCTTGTTTGTCTTGTCTGTTTACCTCCCCAACCTTCCTCCCCAAATATACCTACTTCCCCTACCCCACATTCCACTCTCACCTGAAAAAAAAATGGGCAATCTGCTCCCACAAAAAAATTACGCCCCAAACATAGCTGACCATTTTGCACACATGTCCACTGGACACATAAACTGAAATTTAATTGGCAGTACAACATACTTCGTTGTCCTCACCCCTCTCTCAGTGATGGAAGGTTTCAAATTTCCATCCAAATTATTAGTATATGCACAGCTGTTGCTGTTAAAGAAATGGGCAGCTATGGACCTTCCCAACACCCGTCCTGCACATCCCAAGCTGTTTTCCCTACTGTCTTTCCCCCTTTGTGCCCCTTTTTCACCACTTTCCTATCTACCCATTTCATTTTCTTTCAAAGAAATGAGCGCAGGGGTTAGCGGGAGTAAGCACTTTTAAGCGGTAGTTAGCATGTTTGCGCGAGTGTGCACTTGTGTGCGCTTCACTAAGTATTGTTAAGCTTCGTGCAAACCTGCGTAAACCCGCTTACAACTGCTTAAAAGTGCCTTAGTCACTCTGTATGTCAGGGCCCTTGTTCTGCTCAGCAGCAAAATAAAATACCTCTGTCAGTCTTGAACCCTGGACCTTGTACACACTAGATTGCATGGAGTACCACTGAGACATGGTAAACATACAACAAATTGGTGCTGAAATCAATATATCATGCATCAGAATGAGTGAATGTAAAGGACAAATAGAAATGCCATAACACAAATCCTGTTCTGTGGATCCTTACCAGCAGTTCTTGTGGAATTACATTATACGACTGTGAAAAGAGAACCAGCCATACTAGCAGGAAATAATGTTACAGCAGCACTTTACAACCCCCACACAGTATCATAGTAGGACAAACACTAGCAAATCTGATTAGGGCAGAGGCCATACTTCGCAACTGTGTCTAAATTTCAGGCATGTCCTGATTTTGAGACAGGTTTTAGCTGTGTTCCTCTGAATCCCTCTGAAAGCTACTGACGTTAGGCAGAAAGGTGGTGAATTACACTTAATGAATAATGATAATAAGTAAGAGTTGGACACTTTGGGCAGAAAGGTGGTGAATTACACTTAATGAATAATGATAATAAGTAAGAGTTGGACACGTTGGGCAGAAAGGTGGTGAATTACACTTAATGAATAATGATAATAAGTAAGAGTTGGACACGTTGGGCAGAAAGGTGGTGAATTACACTTAATGAATAATGATAATAAGTAAGAGTTGGACATGTTGGGCAGAAAGGTGGTGAATTACACTTAATGAATAATGATAATAAGTAAGAGTTGGACACCGCTTGTACTTCAGGAAATGTGTATTAATCCATACGCTCTGGTTCTCTCAAAGTCCCAACGTAATGTCTCTAATATTGTAAAGGTGTACCTCACTTCCACCTACTATTCCCTGAGTCTGTTCAAATATGTACCTGAGTGTTTGAGAGGCCTGGCAGAGGCAGAAACACACAGGCATATCAGCTATTCTGCTGTTACACACTGTGCAAATAGCTTTGGAAGGAGTTCCAGAAGCATACCCTTATGTAGGAGTACAACAGTGAAATACCAAGGGATGTAGCCATGTACTGGTAGCAACCAACTGTGACAATGCCATTGTTCCAGTGCTGAAAAGACCGGTGTGGTGCACAGACAAAGAATAGCAGGCTAACCTCTGGCTACCATCTGGATAGGTCCACAGTTGGGAGCTACGCAGACAGACTACTTGCCTTGTTAAACTAGCAGGTACACAGCAACCCTTTAAGTCCAGCAAGATAAAGTTCACAGATTAATACATAATGCTCTCTGTCCTTCTGCACCCCTGCCCAAATGTACAATAAACATGTGTGTTCATTGTCTACCAAGGATGTAGGAAGGCATACTCAGTACTGACATTTGTCCAGTTTTCTTGAGATGCCTGTGCTAACGTCAACACTGAAAAAGCAGAAACAATTCAAAAGTGGGTAAATTAATATTCCCAGTATAGCAGTTCACAAACAGTTCATGTGCCAAATGAATACATCTCAATAACTACTTTTGTATGGCAGTTAATTGTATAAGTAGAAAAGAAACTACATACACCCATGTATCTTGCGTTAGTATTTGTAGGGGTGAGTACAGTTCTACACTGACAACTGTGTAGTGGAAGTGGCAACATTCAGGTCTGGGTGCAACATTTAAATCACTGGCTACACCCCTAGATTCACATATAAGAAGTATACCAACCTTCTGACTTACACAACGGTGTCCACAGCAAACAAGAATGGGCCTCACTTTGGAAAGCTGAAAGGGCTATGCCTACCTGACATAGCAATTTATAGCACTGGGTTGCTATGACAGTGAGTACTGCAATTACCACACAGCAGGCTGCATGCAATTACCAAATGGTGGCCACCAATTGGTGCAGAGTCCATCACATGCACATGTGCAGATACCTATAAAAGCAGGCTGTACTTGCTGGCCACACATGCAATCATCCCATTGCAGATGCTGAGAGAGAGAGAGACAGAGACAGAGACAGAGAGAGAGAGAGAGAGAGAGAGACGCACACCCCCACCCACACCAGTGGGGAAAAAAAAAAAAAAACAATTAAAATCTAAAATAAAGCCAAAGATACAGTAAAGTGAAAACTAGAAAAACATACAAAGGAAAGGTATGTAACAGATATGTATTTACTGGCATGTAGTAGATGTATTTGAAGACTACTCTACATACTTTGAAACATCAATATGTGGCAGCAGTACGTATCTATGCACAGATGCTCTGCATAACTACAGCCATGGACAAATCAGTGTGTAGCTGTGTGCAGTGGGACATAACTGTGATATATGTAGCTCAGCATTAAATGTCAAACATCTGAACCATGTCATCTGTGTTCTGTACAGTAGTGTGGACAATGGCTGTTTGCTGGTATATGACATGTGGTGGTTAAACGCTGTGGGTGTGATTTGTTAGGTTAGCAGTGTCGCAGCCAGTGAGGCCTGCTAAAGCCACATGGGCTGAGAACACCTTCAATGCATTTCGCACAAGACTGTGCAATATCATTACATAACTGTATACCTCACATACTTCGCATAATTGATATTCCCACCATGAAAGGTGGACTGTATATGTGCCTATATGTATATGTAAATGTACAACAATGGATGTTTATATGTATGTGTATATATATATACATATATATATATATATATATATATATATATATATATATATATATATATATATACATACATATATATATATATATATATATATATATATATATATATATATATATATATATATATATATATATATATATATATATATATATATATATATATATATATATATATATATATATATATATAGGGACGGAGAGACAGAGTCACATTTACTGTGACAGATGCCTGATGACAAAGCCATGGCCTCAAGCTCAATGTCTGAAATTTATTCGCAACCCTTTTGCTAAAAGCTCTGTACCCATGAACTACCACATAGGTGGTAGTCGACTTAACACTGACAGTGTGATAAGAGACCGTGGGATACAGGTGGACAGTAGTCTCACCCTTGATAATCACAGTGCCACACTAGTCATGTAATCTGTCTACATGGCACACCTCATCACAAAAGCTGTGTCATCCAGGGAATAAGAGGTCAGTGTTCCCCTGTACTCATCACTCACAAAACCCATTATAGAGTACAATGCCCCTTCTGGTATGTACCTCACAAAACATATACAGCAACTGGAAAGGCCACAGACATATCTCACAAAGATGCTGGAAGGATAGATTCCTATCTCAGAGACATAATGTGGAACAAACTACCTAGCAATAGCAAACAAAGCTCCTCAGTAGCACTCGTCATTTATAGTCTTGATGATTGGATGAGAGATAGGAATTACACCCTGGGAATCACCTCTGTGGCTCTGCCTGACAGGGACACATGGAACTAAATTACTTGGGTGTCAAAGGCCAGGGTACCATCTGGCTAGGCTTCTATAGGCCCTAGGGCCAATAGCCTATAACCTACCTATGAACCAATACACATCCACATGTACTTGTTGCAATAATTGCTATGTGAGGTTGACTGAGTGTGATGGTGACTGTGTTGGTAAATGTGTCATATTTGTGCATATGTGGGATAGCTTAGTGGGAAATTGTTTCTGTCATGGTATTATGTGTCCTATCTCTGATCCCAGCAAAAGATGTGTATGCCATTGCTAGCCAGAAAAAACAGTATGGCATATGGTCTGACGTAGTCCCTTTGTGTTAACTGGGGTGTGCCATTGGAGGATAAAGCAGTACATGTATGCTCATTGATTAGTACTGCTGGTGAATCAAATCCCTGTATGAACTGTAGTACTACCTGAAGCTGTAGGCCTAAACAGCACAGTATGGTGTATGTCCACATTGCTTGGAAACACTGTTTTGTGTGCTCCTTGTAGTCCTCACAGATTACATACCTCAGGCATAAGGGTTTGTAAATACTGACAGACAGTACTGTATGGTACACACGTAAATGTCATCAGGGTTGCCATACCTCTGTGTCCTGTATGTATGTCTGATGTGTGTGTGGGTATGCCTGTAACATGTACCAGTCATATGTGTGTTACAGGATATGAGTGGGTATCTAGCAACATGTATAGTCTAGTACAGCAGTATGTCTCCTATATTCACAAATGTGCACATATTGTAGGCAGGGGGTTTCCATCAACAACTAGTGTGGTATACTGGTAATATTGTAACTGGACTTTACAATCATTGCAATGGATTACATATTTCGTTATGCATTAGCTGGATATATACCTACTGTGGCTAGGTGGTGCATTGTGTCGCATACAGTGTGCCATGTACTGTTGCATAGTCTTACATAGTGGTTTCTCTTTGTTGCTGTGCAGAAAATGTTTTAATATATAGAGCGTGTCAGGCAGTGTCAGGCAGTTGTGGGTTGAGCACTGATATGTGGTATTGAAAGCGTGTCTCCTCTGACAGACAATTGTTTGCTATTTATGGCAGTTCAGTGATATCTGTACTGTAGAATGTTAAGTGTGCCACACGACTTGCTCACACATATTGTTTTCTTGTCTTCCAGGGCCATGTCCCACTATCGCAATCCTGCTACAGCAGTGCAGCGGATGAGATACTAACCAACTGTCTCATCGAACAGTACACACTGCTATTTTCATGAACCAGCCAGCACCAGCATGAGCGGACTGTGCTGTGGCAAGATGTTGTCCGTAGGATAAATGACATAGGCATGCATAACCAGACTTATGAGCAGATACGACATCACTGCAGTGATTTACTTAGACATGTCCGGCAGCATGCGTCTGATGGCCGTAGGCAACAGCTTGCCACAGGTGGTGGGTTTGCCACCCATCCCCCGCTCACGAGAGTGGAGGAGCTGCTTCTGAGCCTGGGGGCTCCTGGCCAACAACAACAACAGCACACATGCATCATCATGGAGGCCGGAGCCCCCCAGCAAGTTCACATGGAGCATGCAGGTAAGATGGCATATCTGTAGACTTCTGTTACCTCTATTGTTAGATCATGCATATGTGAGATGTGTACCGTGCAGTTAGAAGATGTGGAGCCTGGTGTTGTTCAATACTGATAATTTGGGACATGATGTGTAGGCCTGTGACTGTCAACCATTGTGCTACTGTAAGATTGCAAAGCCACAGTAGCAATGCCACAGTTGTTGCCACTGACAAACTGTTTCATATCCTTGTAGGTCCCTCTGGTGTGACAGCAAGGCAGCAGACCCATGCTGGTGAGTGTGTTTTACATTTAATATTGCTAATAAAATGTGCATGTCATAGGTGAGGTGTAGGCCATGTACACATGTAACACACCAATGCATAATGCATGCTGTGCATGTTTGCTGTGAGACAATGCACATCTCAGTAACGTGAGTGGCTGCCTCAAACACATGCAATACACAGAGCATCCCAAACAATTGTGGCTACACTATAGTGGACATTGGATAGGCAGTCGATACACATGCACATGACATACACAACTCCGTCATACGCAGTACATGTTAATATGCTACACATGGCATATTCAGACACACGCTGTAAGGTCACACTCTAGTATCCCAAATGTTATCCACACTGCACACATAATATACCTGAGGGGTAGAGGCCTATCATGGGGCAGTGCGACACTCTCCAACATGCAACACATTCATGTTAGGCAATGCTCCCTATTGGGCACCTTACAAACCCATGTAACAACTGGCTTTGAAATGGTGAATGTAGCCAAGGTACTGCGGTTCAGGTACAGCATAATAGGCGTCGGTCTGCCACACATAAGTAGCCGTGAGTGACCACATGATGCTGCATGATGATGGCTCATGATACAACACGTCATCCAGTTACAGTAACCACAGTACTACACATAGCATTAACTGCTATGCACCTCAATGTTGTGTATGTGCAAACATATGCACCAATACACAATATGCATAGCAATCACCATTTGCACAATGTGACACATATATGTCTTTTAATGCTATTGAGTGTATAGGTCACATGACACACACTGTGTATGTGTGATGTTTAATGTTGCAGTTGTGTTGTAGCATGCCATGTCATGGCTGGCACTGGCATGTCCACAATATGTCCTACACTCACCATAACCACTGTACAATGGCTATGTTGAGCAATGGTATTCCATCAGGTATACATGCACCACTCATCCTGTGTGTATACATAGCATGCATGCGCTAAACCTGTGTCCACAATCATCTGCTAAAGAGACAGATGCTCTAATAAGAAATGGATATCTATGTGGCACACAGATACACATCCAGCCATCATATGTATACCAGTGAGTGATGGTGCACAGGACATTGCAGAGCTTGTAATACTTGCAGAGCAATGTTGTGTCCATGTAGACATTGCATTCTAGGGTGAGGTCAATCACTGAACAGCAACACACATGCATCAAAGCCATGTATACTGTTATTAACAAGGACTGTCTACACTCGCACTGCATGCTGTTGAGCAACACACATCCTGCATGCTGACAGGTGTGATCTGACTGTTTGTCTTGTGATACTGTACCCCACCATCAACCACTATTGGGTATGTTCTGGATTGCTGGTGGTGTTTGTATGTGTGTGTCTCTGCTTTAGTGAGGAGTGTTTTGTGTGCATGTGTGCATGTGTTCATGTGTGCATGTGTGCATGTGTGCATGTGTTCATGTGTTCACGTGTGCATGTGTGCATGTGTTCACATGTTCATGTGTGCATGTGTGCATGTGTTCTGACATCATGTACAGGTCGTAAAGTGTGTTTCCTGTCTTCCTCTCACAGCTGCTGAGGTTAGGCTGGTTCACTGCAGCAGGGAAGCTGATGTCACTGGCTCAGATAGTGATAATGATGATAGGTGTGTTGAGGCACAGGCATGTTTGTCAGGGTCTGTCATTGGGCCACCAATCGACAAGTACACAGCTGTCCACCCCATCCATGCATGCAGTCATACTGCCAGTACATCCCTCATCACCAATGCCCGTAGCTGAGGGACAGTTAACAGTCAGCAATGGCCAGGACAGTGTGGTACATATGGCACATGCATCCAGACACAGCAGCCATACCCAGCGGTCTGGAATGGTACCACATAGGCAGATGTCCAGGGGTTCTCATCGGAGCACTGCTGGTCATCATGCCCCTGGCAGATGTGCCACAGGTCTTACAATCTCACGCATGTTCCAGGCTGTCATGGAGGCACAGGCACATATGGAATGGTACACCAGATAGGGTCTAAGGGCACAGAGGGTACATAACACCACTTTAACTGACAGTATCCTTGACCTAGCAGGTGCCATCCATGATTACACTGAGGTCATGGATAGACGTTGGGGTGAGACATTAGATGTCCTCCACAATGTCATGTCCATGTGTCAGGACAGTGCGGGACGGGTGAAATGTCGATGTGGACGTATGCCAGCAACATCAGCAGCTGGAAGTGACCGCAGATGTCCCTCAAGTCACAGCCGCTCCAGTAGTGCCAGTACCAGCCCCAGCAATGTTGGGGGTGGGCTGTCCATAGACCGTCCTAGAAGACCACGTGCACATGGCTCTAGACAGTTCTAGCAGGGACCTGGGTCCAGTGTACATCCATCTACCTCTGGGGATAGTACCCAGTCTAGCTTAGTACCTGATAGTGTCAGTAGCACCCCTGCCAGTCAAAGGTAACGTATCCGTAGCCAGAGATGGTGATCTGTAAAGTCTGGCAGGTACAGTGTGTGGCTGTCCCACAAATACCCGTATATGGCAGCCACATGGTGGAACTGTGTGCATGCAGACACACACACACACATGAACCAGACACCTAGGGCTAACACATACCCGCACACATTACATCAGCATTGGCCCAAAGCAGTATTCTTGCCCCACACACACACACACACACACACACACACACACACACACACACACACACACACACACACACACACACACACAAACACTCACACACACATACATGTCGAATGGATGGCTCACTGTAGGCCTCTGGCAAACCAACTACACACCCTGTGCATATGATGAAACCTGTGCCACCTCCTGTCATCGATGCAGGAACAGGCTACCATGGTGCTGATGCACAGGGTGACTTTATAGCAGTATAGCAATGTTACCATGTTGTCAGCAGTAGAGTGTAATGATATGCTTGAAGGTGTAGCTGAGCAGGCATGATGCATTAAAGCTGTGATTGTCATTGTAGTATTGTTTACACCAGTGTTAGTTAAAATAGTGTATTGTCCGCACACGTGCCACTTCCCTGATGTGTGTAGTATTGGCAGCATGTGTTAGAGAGTGGACAGTATGTGTGGGACATGTATAGCACAGATTTACAGGTGTACATTTGTGAACATGGTGGAGGTGCACTGTCTGCATATACGTGCATAGTGGACACATGGACAGGGTGACATGCCCTGTATTACACAGTAACACTCCATAGTTTCTATTGGTGGCCAGTATGCATTGTACTACACACATTTCGGAACCTGACTACACATGTGTGTATGACATGGTTTGACACTGTGCTGTGGGTGATATTGTTACTATCTGTCATTGTTTTGCATTCTGGTAGTATACATAACTTCAACAGCTTGACCATAACCAATCCTTAGATGATGTCTTGACAACTGACACACAGATGTAGGACACACAGCAACATTTGGATCCTTCAGGTACTATAATATGCCAGTAACCAGTGGTATTCACCTGCACCCATTACTGAGACCACTACTGTTTGGCATATAGCTCTCTTAGGTACAAGCAATCACAGTAGGGATATGTCCGTCCACGTCTAGTAATACATACTGTGGCCTATAATGCATTCTCTAGATGACACACACATCCTCCACAAGGGTATCATACAGACAGATACCTGTTGTCAAACCCATGCTGTAAAGCTATAAGCCAAACTATGCATAGTCATCCACCTTTATGGAACATAGTATCCCCACACTACCACATATGTAGTAGCCATCAACATAAAGGACAGGTACCAATGTGTACATGCAACCAAGTGGTACGTCATCTCTCCTTTGATAATCACATTTCCAAAGGTATGTTTAAATCCCTCGGTGGATCACATAAGCAATAAGGGGTCTGCATGCATATCCACAAAGGTTGTTGTACACCTATAATGAAGAGCTATCATTGATAGACCCTGCTGCGTTTGAACAGGTCTGACATATACGTCGGCCATAAACCCTCACTCACACAATTCTATAGAAACCGTAATGAGTGTGTGTGACACAGTTGACCTAGGCCAGGGATCACTGCAGTGGCTGGCCTTATCACAAGCATACAGATGTGACCTAAGTTCTGGAAAGCAGCAGCACACTCTTGAAAAGATGACAGATGTGTTCTTGGAAAGCAGGGTTCTCACACATGCACTCATTGAGGTCACATGTACGCATATGTATTTGACATACAGCTACCTCACATGTACAATGCACATCCCGGTGTCATACTGATATGTCATACAGTAGTAAAAGTAAAACCCACAACCCATTGTCCAACAGTGTCACACACACTCACCAAGTGCAGGATTCAAACCCTTACCTAACTATTTCATGATACTACAGGAGTATGGATGTACATGATGTGCTATACACATTACTGTGAGTTCTTTTTTCAACAGGTATATTTGTAGGATGGTGACATCATCAGACCTGACAAAGATTAGTATACCACTTTTAAGGTGTTTGAGTACACTCCAAGGAGATCACACACAAATAGACACACTCTTGTTACGTGCAGGATTCAAACCCCTACCTAATTGGTTTATGATGTTACAGGAGTACGCATTTACACGACGTGCTATACACATTATTGTAAGTTCTTTTTTCCACAGGTATATTTGTAGGATGGTGACATCATCAGACCTGACAAAGATTAGTATACCACTTTTAAGTTGTTTGAGTACTCTCCAAAAAGAGTGCTCTGCTCCAAGGAGATCACACAAACTTGTCAAATGCAGGATTCAAACCCCTACCTAACTGGTTTATGATTCAACAGGAGTACGCATTTACACAACACACTGTATACATTACTATAAGTTCTCTTTTCCACAAGTATATTTGTAGGATGGTGACATCATCAGACTAGACAAAGTGGGTTACATTAGGTGACATTGGGTGGGCTACATAGAAGAAATGTCTAAACACTTTGGCCATGTGATCATCACAGGACAGTTTATTATCTAACTGTGTCCCCAGGGCCTTCATGACTTTCTCCATACATACTGGAGTACCACCTATGTGGTCATTTGTTTGCACTTTGTTTTAGCCAAAGGGGATGACTATGCATTCTTTGGCATTCTTCTTGGGGCATTGTTTTCACACCAGGTATCTGTCTGTGTAAGCCCCTTCTGTAGGATGTGTGTGTCAGCCATAGAGTCGATTATGGACCACAGTTAGCAGTCATCTGCAAACCTATTCAGCCATACTCCTCCCGTGCTTGCCTGTACCTCTGAGCAGTGTCTACTGAGCAGGTGGGGTCCCAGGGCCAAGACCTGTGGGATGCCATTTGTGACTGTATTAGAGTCAGACATGGCACCCGCAACTCTGAACATGTGTGTTTGATCTGTGAGCCACTTGGCCACACATCCGGTGACATAGCTGTTGATGTTCAGGCTGGTAAGTGTGTCCATGATGACAGAGTGGGGAATGGCGTACACTCTCCTTATTGAGGTCCAGGTGGGCTGTGTGGACTACATTCACCTCCATCTATGTCCTTGGTAACTGTTTGAAGTAAGTCAACTATGTTTAGGAGGCAGGATCTGCCTTTGACAAGGCGAGGTTGTGTAGAGTCCAGTGTTTGGAGGTACCCAATGTCACTGTTTATGGGTTTCATGACAATTTGCTCAATAGCTTTGTGAACCAGGCTGAGTAGACATATAGGGCAATGGTTTCCAGGTTCTGTTGTGGCACCCCCTTTGTGGGGCTGGATGACTGCTAGTATATGCCATTCTTTGGGTACATACCCTGTGGTATGATTGAGTCTGCGCAGTGAATGTAGGTGAGTGCGTAATTACTTTTGGGCCTAGTGTAAGACGCAGCCTGGGACACCATCGAGTCCCATTGATGCTGTGTTCTTGGCTTTGGAGAGGGCTGTCTTTACCTGCATGTCCATGACATCTGGGGCTTTGCATCCTTCTGTGATGGATACAGGCCCTTTTGAGGGAGATGGGGGGAAGTTTTCACTGAAATTGTCCCCCAGGATGTGGGCAATGAAAGTTGGTTCAGTGTATTCCTTGCCATTTGTCAGTAGCTGACAGCATATTTGGAAGTTGACATCTACATGCCTGGTATAGCTACCGCAGGCTTTGTGGTTGTCATTCTTACAGTGTCCTTGAATTATGTTATGAGCGATCATTGCTTCTTCCTAATAATGATCAGTGATTCCTTTCCTTTAGTGTAGTTGGCTCTATCAGGTGTTAGTTTACTTCTTCTGTTGTCTAGCTTATTTATGGGCAATGACCACCAGATTGTTTTCTTATTTTTGGAGCAGTGCATCTTGGTTTTATTTGTGATGTCTTGATCTATGCATCCCTGTAGATGCTCATAGAATTCACTTGTAACTGATTCGGCAGATTGTATACCATTATCCTACAGCAAGAGGTCTTTGGAACTTTCCACTTTTGTCTTGGGATGTGTGCAGTTTGCTTTTGAAAATGTCTTCACGGTGGTTTCATTGACTGGGTGGGGGGGGGGATGTGGATGTCCAGTGTGATTACTTTATGATCTGATATTACCAGTGAGGGTTTTATCTCTCTTGTGGAACACTGGTACCCCATGTTGGTGATGATCATGTCCAGTATGGTGTCACCTCTAGTGGGCATGGTGACCAGCTGTTCCAGGGTGTTAGAGCTTTTAACATTGGGCAAAGGATGTTGTACACAAGTAATTCTCCCACTCAAGGTTTGGGTAGATGTAATCACATCATATAATGGTGTTTGATAGGACCTTTATATTTTCCACTGTTCTCAGGAATACTGAGTGAAATTCCTGTGACAAGGTAGGTGATCTGTAGCAGGCTACAATCTGATGAGCTGCTTTGGCCAATGTTAGTTGCACTTGCATGGTCTCCAAGGCCTCATGCTGTACCACTAACCTGAAGGTGTGGGTATCCATAAGGTAAATGGGTACACCCCTTCCTTTTGTATTTCACTCGTGGTTTTGGGTCCGAAGGTCAGAGGGATTGTGACTGTTTTATGTGGAGCATGTCCAACAGCTCTGCATTTGACATAGCTGTGTATGTTAGGCAGTGAACTCATTTGAGTAGGTGATACACAAGGGAGTACAGATGGAGCATTTTGAGATAGTCTGTGTATGGCATGTATTTCTGTCCACTAATACTCTTTGTGAGGTATTGCTGCAAGCTTTACAGTTGTTGTAGTTGTCTTGTGAGGTACATAGCAAAAGTGGGGTTGTACTCTATTATAGTTCTAGTGAGTGATGAGTAGTGTGGAACAATGTCCTCTTCTATTCTGCAGGAGACACATTTTGTGATGAGGTGTGACACATAGCAGGGTTTCCTGACTACTGTGGGGATGTGATTATCACAGTTGTGTCCTGTGTACACCTGTGACCCAAGGTCTCTTGTCACGCTTTCAGTGTTACGTATACTACCACCTATGTTGTAGTTCTTGGATACAGAGTTTTTAACAAAGGGGATGACAATGCACCTTTTGGCATTGAGCTAGAGCCCATGGCTTTGACAACAGCCATCTGTCTCAGTGAGGCCCTTTTGCAGGATGTCCACATCTTTAGTGTTTACAATTATGGCTCCTAGTTTGCAGTCCTCTGGAAACTTCTGTAGCCACAGACCTTCCATGTTAAAGTTTACTTCAGGGAAGTAGATACTAAACAGGACAAGACACAGGACTGGACCTTGTGGTACTGCACTCGTCACTGGTCCAAAGTCATACTTGGAGTCTGCTACTTTCACAGTGTGTGTTCTGTCTGTAAGCCTGTTGGCAACCCGTCTTGTGACATAGCAATGTATACCTAGTTTAGTGGGTTTATCTATA
This sequence comes from Protopterus annectens, assembly GCF_019279795.1. NCBI lineage: Eukaryota > Metazoa > Chordata > Ceratodontiformes > Protopteridae > Protopterus > Protopterus annectens. The sequence goes on from NC_056731.1 coordinate 1,301,467,274, forward strand.
TTTCCAGAGTGTGGGGTGGTGTTGTAAACCATGGAAAGATCAACATAGGCTGTGTGAACCACCTTACCCTTGTTGACGGTTCTGTTGACTGCTTCAATTTCATCTACCAGGTTTAGGTGACATGATCTGCATTTTACAAACCCAACATGGTTGTGGTCCAGGGTTTGGGTATTACAAATGTAATTGTTTATATGTTGTATGATAATACATTCCATGGCCTTGAAAAGCAGGCTCGTCAGGCTAATGGGGCGCTAGTTCCTGGGGTCCGTGGTGTCTCCACCCTTGTGTAGTGGGATAACCGTCACTGTGCACCATTCTACAGGCACAAAGCATGAGGTGAGTCTATGACTGCACATGGTACATCAGTGTGGTGCCTGTTTGTTCTGTGATTTGTGTGGAACACAGCCTGTGAAGTTACCTGGTCCCATGGCTGCTGTGATACTGGCTTTGGAGAGTGTTTTTTACCTGTGCAGCCATGATGACAGCAACTTTGCAGTCTTTCATTATAGAGATGTGCTCTTTCATGGGTGAGAGGGGGGTACAGTTAACACTGATCCTATCTGCCAGGGTGTTGGCAATATCAGTTGGGTCTGTATATTTAATGCCATTGAGCTGTAACTCAGAACAGATTTGAGTGTAGCCATGACATGGACCTGTCTGTTGGGCAGATATCACCTGAGTAGACAGTATGCAACAGAGTACAGTTTGGGTTACATTCAGTCTTGTTGCATGGGGCAACTGTTTGAGGCTAGTAATCCTCTTGTTAGGGTACTTCAGTGGTCTTTTTGGCTGCTGAACCTGCCTAGTCAGATTCATCGCAAGTGTGTTGTGGTACTCTCTGATGGGTCTGATGACTGATGAGTACTAGGAACCTCCTTTGACCTACGTGCACAGACCTTGGCAGTTTGTGTGAACACATAGCATGATTTTCTGACAACTTTGTGAATGTTTTTATGGAAGTAGAGATGTCTATCCACATTTGTCCATAGATCCCTTATACTCACCTCCATATTTGGCATGTGTGTGAGCATGCCCAGTATGACCTTTCAGTGTGATACTGAATGACATCCACTACATTTGTTGGAGTGTGTGAGCATGCCCAGTATAGACATTTATACTATATGTGTATGGAAAATCAAGTTGTATTTTTACTGCAGGGCTCACCTTTGTGTCATAGATCAACAGGGATCATGCTGTGCCTGCAGGGCTTCCATGAGACACTTTGCATAGACTTTTCAACATTTCTACATACAGTTGGGACAGCTATTCTTTGTATGTTTCTACCCAGGGGCACACTTGATTGTTACTGTGGGTGTACATAGGATGAGGGTTTCACCTGACACTTATACACATTTGCTATGCCTGCACTGCTATGTATGTTACACTATTTCAGTCTGTACTGTTGCCTCTCACACTGGCTTGAGGCATACTACTCTGCTACAGATCCTAGCGTCCAACGTCACGTATATTAGATTGCAACTTCATAGCTTACACAACCCACATCACACCGCATGCCCTGATGTTCTCTGTTTGCATGGGCCTGTGGGGGTGGTAACCCATATGCCTCTTTAGGGACATGATACAGCATTTCTTTGTGTTTGCATTACTGTACAATTGTCCTGCTGTGTCTGTGCCACTGAAATGCTATCATGGCTTAGTGGTTCAGTACTGTGACTATAGTGCATAGTATCCTGGGTTCAAGCCCTGTCACTGCTATTTATTTTCATGCTGGGTAGACTAGACTGCTTAAGGAACAGTAAAGCAAATATGAGCATGTTTACCTGACTTTGCTCAACTTTGCACGACTTTGCCCGACCTTGACCGACATTGCTTAACGTTGCCCAACATTGTACTAGTCAGCATGGGCAATTTTGTTTACATATACTAAATATTGGTAAATGCTGCTTAGCACTGCTTTATATTGCTTAGAACATGGCAATCATGCCTCCGGTGGTGCTGCAGGGCTGCCTATGTTGGATGCACATACTAGACTCCCTATACATGTTTGGAAACAGGTAGTGTCAAGTTAGGCATCCCTTTTATTTTATGTGCGAGTCAGAGAGAGGTATCATTTCCAGGGTTCCTACTGAGCCAGTGTATGTGCTATGTGTTGCCTCTTTGCCAAGGCCAAGGCATACTGGGCACACCTCCTTCTGCCTACTGGGGCAGGCTCAGGTTGTTCCTCCTCGAAGTCATGCTGTGCCTGTGCAGGCCTTGGCAATGGTGGGTGGCTGTTTGGCCCTGCCCCATGCTGTTCCTGCTGCAGCTGTTTTCACAGGATCATATTGTGTAGCATGGCACATACCATGACAATTTGGGTACATGTAGTTGGTGAGTACTGCAAGGCTCCACCAGATATGTCCAGGCACCGTAACCGTGACTTGAGCATCCCAAACACATGCTCAATTACATTTCATGTTTGTGCGTGTGCCTCATTATGGAGTTCTTGTTCGGATGTGTGTGCATTTCTGATGGGTGTCATCAGCCACGGCTCCAGTGCGTATCCAGCATCCCCCACTAGGTGACAATCAGGGATGTCCCCATTGGCAAATGTCTAGTACAGCTGCATCAGATACCAGATATGGGAATCATGGTAGCTTCCAGGGCAGCCAGCACACACATTCAGTATTATGCCCTGGGCATCACACATGACCTGGCAGTTGATGGAGTGGAAGCCCTTGCTGTTGATGTAGGCCCTACCCCACTCACCGGCTGGTGCTTTGATGTATATGTGCATGCAGTCAATTGCACCCACTACATCAGGGTATTCTGCTATTTGCTGGAAGAGACGCATATTTCTGGCCAATACCTCATGGGAATTGGGGAAATATACATGATCAACGACATGTGCTGACATGGCATTCAGGAACTGGTTCAGTACCCTGGATGCTGATGCCTGTGAAATCCCCATCATATCACCAGTTGGTCTCTGGAAGGTACCTGTTGCTAGTATTCTTAGGCCAACACATACCTTGATTTCCACTGGGATGAGTTCCCCTCTGTTGGTTCTGTGTGTGAGGCGTGGCCTGCACAGCTCAACAATTTGCTGCAGGAGATCTCTGTCCACTCTATAGCACTCAACTATCTCCAGCTCATGTAGCCCCTGGTAGGTTACCCTGGGTCTGTACACTCTTCTCCATCTCCTCACTGTAGGTTGCTCAGCAACATCCACAATGGCACTACCCTCAGCATCTCTTGCACATGTTGCCTTATAATAGCAATGGCAGCCCCTAAGATTTTTTTTCTCAGTTAAGCGTTTTAAGTTTTCCCTTCTCTTTGTATACTGCAGTGTTGCAGTGTTTCTGAGTATAACATGGGGGACTGTTGTTTGCAGAGTTTTAAGTGCTGGGCTGGGCTGGGCTAGTGTACTGCCTATGTAATTGTCTGATTCTGATTGATTTCACCTGGCAGCTTGGCTAGTTCTCCTTGGTTAACTTCCTACTATTTCTTTTCCTTCCTTTTCCCTTTATGTTTCCACAGGGGGCAGCGCCACGCAAACAAGCGCAAACACGCGCACATGAGCGCACACGAGCGCACATGTGCACACACAGCCTTAAACAGGCTTAGGCGGGTGCACATCTGCGCACACAGGCTTAGACAGCCTTACACAGGCTTACACGGGCGCACACTCGCGCACACAGGCTTAGATGGGTGTACAGGTGCGCACACGTGCACACACAGTGTAAGCATCTTTGAAGAAACTTTGGTTGTAGCCACAGCGTATGCCTTCGGTTTCTGGGTTTCAGTTCAGACAACTGTAGATATGCCTCTTCCAGTCCTGAGTAACTCACAGCAAACACATGCCACTCTGCTCCAATAAGCTTACAGTCTTTGATACATACCCCCCTCATGATGTCACCTATCTACTACTCTGTTACTCCCCTATCCTACTCTTAAACTCTAGGGACATGGTTCACATGGCAGGAAAAATTGGGATTCACTATCCTTATACTCATTTGCATAGGATTGCCTACTAATGCTTGGTTACATCTCTTACACTGAGCTTCCCCCCTTAGCAACCACTACTCAGTAGCCATGTTGTCTTCGGCCTGCCATTCACTTTCATGGTAGATGGATATTTGTAATAAAATACCTATTTTTGGCTTTTATTTATTTATTTATTTTTGGTTTTTAGAGCACCGCACATTTGCGCGATGCTGCTCTACGCTTAAACATCGGACATCGGGGAAAAAAAATATTTTTTATTATTTTGCAACACATATAAATGCGAATGGCCTTATATTTGGCCATTGGCATGCTTCCTCAACTGGATGCATCCTTTATTTGGAGCTGTCATTGCTCCATTTTGCTATTTTCAGAACGGTACTCAGTTACCAACCGAGTACATTTCTGCAAATAACACTACTCTTACTCGAACAGGTTAGTGTTTCCTGGATCACAAATTTACCTCATTTGCATAGCTTTCAGCAGCAAATGAGGTAATTTGCATAACCTAAGACTGCCCGTGCAAGAGTCGTTTTAGGAGCTCTCGTGCACGCCCCTGCCGGATGTTGCTGGATCGCTCGGCAGACATATTGGCTGTCTGGAGTCTTACACTACTCTTAGACTCCGTGCAAGCCTTCGTGAATCTGGCCTTGTGTCTGTGATCATAACCGGGTTGTTATATATCTGAGTAATGAATGTCAATAAATTCACCTTCAGATACCTGATCATTATTTGTAGTAAATATGAATTTACCTGCTCTATATACTACCATATACAAAAAGTGAGAAAACAAATTGAAAGAAAGCCAAGTGTTTTACAGACCTGAATGCTGTTAAAATGTCTTTACGTTAGATTGAGCCTTACCTGTACCAATGTACTACAAGACAGTGGAAAAAAAGCTATAGAAACCCACATTATTTCAACAGCTGTCAGTACCATAGCACATAGTGTTTATTCATAAACAGCAGCCAGAAAATAAGATTATCTAATTCTGTAACTGCTTTGAAAACTGTAATACAGTTCATACTACCACACACAGAAAAGCAATTTGGCTGCCAGAAGTGTCTTATAGCTTTTAAAACTGTTTCAGCTTCTTGCTGCTGTTCTAAAGTGACTGATGATTATGTTCTGGCATATTACTAGAAAATAAACCAAAAAATGCACCACCAGGGTTTCTGGATTCCACACAGTTTTATTTACAAAAATTGTTAAGCGCTTTCATCAATCCAAGTTGACTTCATCAGAACAATTAATACAATAGGTATACATATACAATACACTCTAGATTTAATATGTTCCAATTCTTTGGAAATAGTGGTATTTCAAGTATTGAAGGAAAAGGCAGGAAAAATATAAAGTTATAAACCATTTTAAATTAATATTTTAGTTCATCTGGAACAATTTGTTGAATTAATTTATTTTATGAACAATGAACAAAGTATTTGTATTTCCTTATGCATTTTATGATGGTGGTAAAAATGTATTTTCTAGACTTGTCAATTCAATTTTAACAGTGTAAACTGATTGGTTTATTTTAGCGAATAGTAGTTGACTTTAACCTATTTAAACTCTCTTTTTTCATTGTATTAATTGTTCTGATAAAATCAAGTTGGATTGATGAAAGCGCTTAACAATTTGTGTAAATAAAACTGTGTGGAGTCTGGAAATCCCGGTGGTGTGTTTTTTGATTTATTTGTATTTCTTTTTGCACCATTACACTACTTTTTGGGTTACATATTACTAGAAAATAATTAGTTCGAAAATCTGCTTAGGTACATAGCAACAATGTTTCTTCTTGCTTTGTGACTAATCATGGCACCCTATTTACTACAATTAATTTATTCAGAAATAATTAACTCAAAATAGATTGTTGGGTATGAATTGCAATGGGATGAACTTACTCTATAGTGGATTATTATTCCCATATTAATAGTTACTCTGTTTACAACTGGTATGCTGCATTCACACATGCACTGCACAGGTACTACTAGCAGCTGTGCCTGGGTAGATGACCCATATATACCATCTCTGCACAGCAACAAAGGGCATATACTATGTTGTATGCATCCAAATAATTATTTATTTATTTGACATTTGTTGACTGGGTTAGTCTGACTGGGGTCGAAGCCCTTTTTTAGCTAAGTATAAAAGCATATATGAAAACAAGTATAAAACAAGTATAAAACTAGTTTAATACAAATATATATAAATAATAGACACCAATATGTCAAAAAGGTGAGTTGACATAATATGTACTATATGATTAACAACTTCTGAGAGTATATACTTTTCTACATCATTAAAACAATATGGTGGGCAAAATAATAAAAAAAAAAAAGTGTTTTTGATCTGTAGATGGTGACAGGTTATGTAGGTAGTTGGATGAAGATTTATAATACAACCAAGGTAAGACTAACAAGATAATATATGATTGTACCATACTTTATGAGATGGGACTGCTTAACCTTAGTTAGCTCAATATCACTATAGTGCTGAGCATGACCTGAGTTTTAGTAGAGGCAGAGTTTTCAGCTGTTCAGAATTTCACAGGCTGTCCACATTTTTCCCCATATTTTTGTCTGGCCTTCGTAAAATGTGTGATTTTTTTCTGGCAAATCATTGAGGACTGTAGTCAATAAATAATGACAAACATTTCAGTTTCAGACTTTATATCCGTTAGAAAACTAATGCTAATACAAAACTCATTATTTCTAAGTTTGTAAGAGTAATTTTTAATATTTGACTTATTTCTGGGCTTTTGTCCCACCATTATTTTTGTCTTTGTCCGTGATTCTTAAGCTAAGAGGTTGAAAGGTATAAGTAGGAGGTCTGAACATGTAAATTGATAATTGACTTGGAGGGGGGGGGGGTATTTCACACATTTGACAGCTCAAAAATGTTTGTACATTTTCATCTGAAACTTATGCAATTAGCTCCATGTTACAGTGAGACTGTGACCCAGGTGACTGAGGTTCAACTATTTCACTGAGAACTGGAGCAGCCAAGCAGGGAGGATTGAAGATGGAGTGGCCTACTCACCTATTATATATCTAGAGAATTCATTAAGGCTGTTATGCCTAGAAATCTAATCTCCTTTGCAGATAAGTTTTTATTGCACTCCACCTTTTCTTGAAAACATGGGTAAAGGAGTCATTATTCATCTCTTGACTTGTCATATTCTCACAGTTTCTGCATTCTTGTAATAGTACTGGTTGGATGACTTTAGCTACTATCTGTCTTATAAAGATCTCTGTGATTTTTGCTATATAGCTTTCCAGTATCTCCTCAAAATCAAAAAGTATTTTTTCAGCTACTTGACCAATTCCTTCAGCTTCATGCTGCAGACTCTCCAAAAACTTCTATATCCTTATTTACTTCCATCCTGTAAATCTGGTAGTCTTTTGCAGTTTCTGTCATAATAGAATTTCTGTCTCTTATCATATAAGTCCAGCGTTTTTCCTATGTAATGATTTCAGGAATCAATAAGCTAACTCTGAGGTTTACAGCCTTTTGACCTTTAGCAATAAAGCTGTCAAAAGACTGAGTTCCTACAATGGAATATATCTATACTCCAAAACTGAAGGTAACAATCCTACACATACGTAAATTGCAACTTACAGATATCAAAGCACATGTAGACAAACAATGCGTATATGCAAAATACAAGAAACTACATGTACACAATACGAAAACACATAGCATGTACCACAGATCAATCAGCTATAACCAAAATCATTTACACATATCAAAACCCACACACACACACACACACACACACACACACACACACACACACACACACACACACACACACACACACACACACACACACACACACACACACACACACACACACACACACACACACACACACACACACACTGTGTGTCTCTCTCTCTCTCTCTCTATATATATATATATATATATATATATATATATACATTTATAACTAATTACATGAAGTACCTATATCGCATATTTACATAGTTTCCAGAAATATAGTAAAGTAATTACAATTATATGTATATACTTATAGCACAACATAAACACATTTGTATAATACATCACAATCCAAAACACCCTCAGATCAATTAAAGCAATAATAATCCAGAAATAAAACAAAACAACCTAACACACAAAGTGCAAAGGGTGGCATTCATAAGCAGTTATCTGACAATGTTAAACAAAATATTTCTATTAACAATGGTGCACACGGCTGCAGGTGATTTAGAGACAGCATAGCATAACTCTGTAACCTGCTACCATGGGAGATAGCTTGGCCAACCTCATACGGAAATGAATATATAATGATATCATAATTAGCAGTATTATGGAAATAGGGGTCAATTCCATATGCAAATTATTGATTCAGAAATATAATAAAATTGTACAATGAGCAACAGTGAGAAGGAATCTGTATATGACATTTCCTGGTAAACAGACAGATAGACTGATCATGCGAAGATGCAAGGAGCATCATTAGTATTAACTGAACAACATATATGAGTAGCTGTTATCAGAGTTAGTTTATGTGATGATGCACATTATTCCCTTTTGTGATACAGATGGGTCAGTCCATGGCTGATCTAGCATCACATTTATGTCAGGGACATAGGTTAATGCTAATATTTAGACAGATACAGTATACAGGAACTCCTAGGTGTGTAACATCCTCACATGGAATTGATTTAGCTCTGTGAAATACCTCTTCCTTTGGACACTAAGGACTGTGCAACATTAATAATCTCTGGTAAAGGGACTTTACACTGCCCATCAGGGAAGGAGTCTTTTACCATCTACCTCTTGAATCCTATGCCAGCTCCTTGATATTTTACTGCTGCATGTGGTGCAGCATATGTGGTATCTATAGACCTTTGGAAAAAAAACACCATGTAGGCATTTTAAGAAACAACAATTTTCTTTGAGGTTCTAGGAGAAATTAAATTTACTCATACTAATGTCAAGGCTACACCTGTTTCATATGGCATCTCGTATGTCAAACAAAATGGCTTGCAATCCATTGGCTTCTTGGTGGTATCAAGGAACATAGTATTATTTACAGTGTGCCTGTGTGCCATCCAGGCAATTGCCTCAATTCCCAGATCTGGTGCATTTCTGAGCTATAGCAGTGATATCCAAAAGTGGACTCATCTCCATACCCATGCTGCACAAATAAACCAGAGGGTGTATATTCAACAGTTCAGTCATAAACATGTCCACTGTTGTATACTGCAGGTGATGCCAGCTACTCCCTGTAGCCAAGCCTCATGATAACAATCTGCAGTCTCAGACCATGAATGAGATGTCATGCAAAAATGCACTGATGCCAACTCAAAACATCACTTAGTATGTGTCTGATGTATTGGTGATCTGCTTCCATTGCCTAAATATTTTTGGTGCTGGACTGTAGTGTGCTTTAGAGACCTGCAACAAGTATTGGTATCATGTACACACTGTCACAGGTGCAAACAAAAATGTTGATTCCAAAAAAATATTTAGCGCTTTCGTTCCTAACCTGGGACATCATCAGAATGCCAGCTAACTTACATCACTACCTTTTATGCCATCAGCAGATGACACAGCTCCATTTTATTAAACAGTCTGTGCTATTAAAAACAGTACCACTGCTAAAATTCATACTCTTAACCATTTAAATCAATATATAATTGATCAACTACTTATTTCACATGCAATATGTAAATAAGTAAGCAGAAACAGTCACTTGTCCTGGTCCCCTTCAGTAAACACATCATACTGAATGACATTTGACGACCTTTATTAAACTTCCATAACTTTGATTACCAATTTTATTTACAACTGGACATAGTATATTTGATTCTAAACACAGCATAAACATCCTTGTAATGTTAATCAGGACAACGTACCTGCTCATCCTGCCCGGTAAGCAGCGTCCATACCTTTGCTCGCTTACTTTACTTATAAATCTCCTTGTAATGTTAATCAGGACAGCGTACCTGCTCATCCTCCCCAGTAAGCAGCGTCCATATCTTTGCTCGCTTACTTTACTTATGAAGCAGTGCCACTTCATAGACCATTCATCAAATTACCAATTACCAACCAAATAAGCAGCGTCCCTTCCTCCGTTTACTTACCTATTCATCAAACTTCCTCCAGCTGCTCATTTCCTTTCCAGAAATCCTTGGAATAAACCTCCACACACTGGAGGGCGAACAGAAGAGGGCAAGCCTGTCCCTCTCCTCCGCCTACCCCAACTAACATAACCAAAATCCCCATCAAACCACCAACAAAAAAGGGAGGAAGGGAGGGTAGCAAGTTCACGCTAAAATGTGATTACTTACCCAGCTACACTTACCTAAACCCCTTAAGCCCCTCCCCACCCTTATCTCATTTCCTCCCAATCATCCCTCCCTCCATTTAACCCTTTCACATCCCCCACCCACTTAACTCACATTAATATATCAGCCTAATCCCCTTCTGAAGATGTCCCAGGACAACTTGGTTTGTTATCAAACCTCATTTGTCCCAGTCCCCTTCAATAAACACATCACACCGAATGACATTTGACGACCTTTATTAAACTTCCATAACTTTGATTACCAATTTTATTTACAACTGGACATAGTATATTTGATTCTAAACACAGCATAAACATCCTTGTAATGTTAAACAGGACAGCATACCTGCTCATCCTACCCGGTAAGCAGCGTCCATACCTTTGCTCACTTACTTTACTTATAAACCTCCTTGTAATGTTAATCAGGACAGCGTACCTGCTCATCCTGCCCAGTAAGCAGCGTCCATACCTTTGCCCGCTTACTTTACTTATGAAGCAGCGTCACTTCATAGACCATTCATCAAATTACCAATTACCAACCAAATAAGCAGCATCCTTACCTCTGTTTGCTTACCTATTCGGCAAACTTCCTCCAGCTGCTCATGTCTTTTCCACAAATCCTTGCAATAAACCTCCACACACCCTCTTCTCTGCCAACTAGCCTGACCAGGCTGTTCCCCCTCCCTTCTACCCAAAATTGTTCGACCACTGCCTCCCATAACGGGAAGGGATAAGCCAAACATCATTCAGTGTACTCATCATCTGTAAACCCTTAGAATTCCGCATACCATCCCTGAAACACACCCTAATAAAACTAAATAAAGTAGGATTACCCATGACTCCACTGTACCACCATGACATCCACTCCCTGAGAATATCTTCTTTTTAGACCACTTCCTTCCAGTGACTAATCATGGCTCAACCTGAACGGAATGACAACCTATAGCCACAACCCTGTCAACTGTAGCATATTGCCTTTGCCCACCAAATTACTCAGTTCTGTCTGTGTATTAACCCGCTTGCTGTGGGGAATATTCTAACTCCAAAACTTTAATGCCCTAACCCTAAAAGGCAGAAAACCATCACCTCTTGACCTAGGTCCTGAAAACTCAGCTATGCTCACCAATGAAGTATTCTACATGCCCAGCCATAAACACCCTCATTTCACTCATTACCAAAATGACAATCCGGACTAGAATCCTTAGACCTCCTAGCAACCATCCAAACCAGAAAACTCAACTACTAACCGTCCTTAACCACTGCCTGTCCTTAGTCTTTCCCCTCAAAGGGTCTCTTCCCTTAAATTGAACACAGAACTCTAACCTTAATAAGGTGATTACTCAGCCCTAAATTGTGCCCCATTCTTATGGCAAAAACATCCATCCTATCAAAAATGTCACCTTTCAGATCCCCTTTTCAAGCCACCACATGATGCCTTCTGGCCATCACCAATATGCAAAGTAAAGAAAACAATAAATTCTATGTGCACACATACCAATAATTACTTAACATAGAGGCACTGATAAGGACCCCTGACAGCCCATCAAGAGTTTGCCAAACTCTGCACCAAAGTATGGAACCAGCCCCCCCCCCCTTTTTTTTTTGCTGCTACAACTCATATCCCCAGAAATAAGAGCCAAACTTATCTAGCTTGTAATCATCCCCGAGCCAGTAGCCTAATAACTTCCTGTGATACTAAGAATACTGTGATCCATGCCACCTACCTGAACCCCATCCACCTTAGCACGCCTAATGAGCGCCAACTAAAATGCATTAGCTGTAACCTCATCCAGCCCACCACAGGAACCCCAAACTCTTGCCTATGGCCAATGTCTGTTGCTCCCTTTTACTATTGATTGCAAAACCCAAATGTAGGGACAACTTTCAAACATTGATCTAACATACTGAACAGTAATTAAGCTTGAGAGCACCATCTCAAATGCCTATCCTTCCCTGGCTAGCAGTGTAAATCCTCTACCAAAACTCAACTTTGAAATCCACTTACTTCAGTCAGTAACTGTTGCCACCTTGCGTTCCCATGTGTAACCTCCTCGCTCGCCACTGCTTCCATCACCTGCAAATTCCCTGTGTATCACTACAGCTGGTACCCAGCAAACCACCATCTACAAAGAAAAGGACAAAAGTAAATCCTCTAATATGTAAAGAGAAGGCTCTACCTGATACCCACCTATTCCAAATTATAGCAGCAGCATTACAAGACCCCCTCTGCAAGAAAGAAAAGACACGTAAAACATCTAAAATACATAAGACACATTCCAAGACATCTTCAAAGACAACCCATCCTGCCAACCCGGGAAAGAATGCACCACCGCCACTCATATCTATGACGAAGCATCCATAACTGAAACTATGCTATCAGTGACCCTACCAAATACCCAAGATAAATTTAACTACCCGTTAAGTATGTTAAAACTAAACCCCGCACATGAAGGGATCTATCAATATCCACAACCAGGGTAACCTTGCAATTCCAGAACACCTCAATTAGCGCCCTGTATAAGCCAAGCTAACTTATATTGTAAAACCATAAGCTTAGCACTTAACCTTCCAACTCCAAATGAGGTACCCTAACCAACACAATATGGAATAAATGAACACAATGCAGCAAACCTAATCATAGCTGACTAACAGCTTACTAAGCACAGTCAGGTAGTATTTTAAATATTCCTCTTACAAACTTAAAAAGTTGATAGAACCGGTTGCGGTAGCAGGATCACCTCCAAACATCAGATAAAGATGAAGCCCAACGCGCATCAAAAAAGCACCTGCTGCATCCCACACTGGTCAGCAAACCCACAGAAAACCATTTCTCACCTCAGATGTAACCCAAACCATACCCAATAGTATATGTAACTTATGTAGCCAAATGTACAGCAGTGGAGTGGAATCAAGAGCAACCCAGGGACTCACAGTGGCTAGAAGCAAACCTCGAGAAACCAATGCCCTCTTATAACACAGCCATAACTCTCAAACTCTTAATGCCCACAGTCTGGACAAAGCCTTCAGTAAAAGTGGAACAAGGGCCCAAAATATAGGGACGAGGCTTAAGTTGATAGACTAACAGACTATCTATTAGCATGAATTTTGAAGGGTATGAAGTACTAATGTCTGTCATTAATTCCTAAATAAACAGCCTCTTCTAGGCTTGTAGCCAGAACCCTACACACCATAGACAATGTGATTTACCACAAAGCCACAACAGATATGCACACTGCAACTGAATGTTAAATTGAATCAACATTTCCCTATTTACAAATAACAAATGAAGTATTAATATAACTATACGGCAGTCAGCATACCCCCTACCTGTTACAACTTGTCACCACCCCCCAGTCTTAAATTCAAACCCAATCCTTCATGCCCAATAAATTATCTGCTCGGCAACATGAGTTGTAACAGTTCCAGTAAAAGCCGAGAGGTATGCCCAAATGGTACACCCATGTGTGAAAGCCATTGTTATTCCTAGGTACCATTCAGCCCCCAAAAGTAACTCAGCCAACCACCCCAATACCGAATAACCAAACCACCAACACAAAGTCCCCCACCATCTCCCTCTGTAAATGCCATTCTTTGTAACCCCCAACCCCCATCAAATAGAGTCTCTTATAAGCTTAGACAGTTGTGAAATGAACAGAGTTCTCTTTGCATGCATTTTCATGCAGGATATGAAGCCTGAAACACGAGCGTATATCATTATTTAGTGATGTAAACCCACAGATTAACCAGTGACTTTCCAAAATTGCTTATAACAAAATACAATATGCAACAATGCTCAAGACTTAGATGAATACCTGACAACTGTTAGATGAAAGTTCTTAACCTTAATAACTTCTGTTGTCTGTCAAGTAGAACACTGTTTAATGATAGCAAAAGTATGGAGCCCTCAACCTTTTAGCCAAAAATCAAGGACAATGTCAAAATAATGAGAAAAAGGAGAGGGCAATCCCTGACAGATTGTAAATATTGTCGTCCAAGTCCTCGTTCTGTGAAAGCACCCCCTCATTTAATGGCTAAGTAGTAATGTACATGTGCAGAGAGCAATGCTAACAGAAATCTGTGACTTGTTTTTTTTTTTAAACAGTTTCAGAGACCCCAGAAAAACCCGCAAACCGCTGTGGAATGCTTCTAACTCCCCCTAAGACCTGCTTTTACCAGCAGGCCTCACACTACTAAATGCACCTCTGTGACGGAAGCTGGCCATAGTGTGTCACCACCACGGACATAAGTACTGCTTCATGCACAGCATTGAGTCGTTACTTGCTTCCAGTCTAATCAGTCATAGCACTGCTGCCTATTCACTGCGCCGTAGAAAAAAAAGGCTAGGAACAACTTGTACCGCTCTGAAAACTCAGTGCAATGCTACATTCAGAAAGTTTTTTTTTTTTTTTGCCAAACATTGAGTGCAATATAAAAGCAGTAAATCATAAAATAAGTCATGCTGTTATAATGGGAGGTTATGATATGGATAAGAAGGAAACCAAATTACATTTCAGTATAATAGATATTTATGGATATAACTGTAGTAACCAGAAATATAATTCTCTTGAAGATTGTAAATAAAGTAATATTATACTTTCTTTCAATAACTAGGCCATTCAGGAAGCATTAATGAGTGTTTGCCTGCAAAGACATTTTCCTCAAGTGCCCGAATGAGTGCAAGGAAAATGTTTGCTCTTCATTTTTTTTTTTTTTTAGTACAAAAGCAAAATGTACAGCCTGACAAGATCTGATATTAATAAATTTCAAGTCCTCTTGAGACCTATCATTCTCAACCTTGTTTCAGAGATTTGAATTCAAAATATCCATAATTAGATAAACCCATATAGCTAGGTCAGCAAATGTCAGCTTTTCTTTATCTTGTACATTCCTGCACACGGACTTGCAATTAACTATGGATTATATAGAGTTCTGCAATGTGATTAAAATGTAAATTAAAGTCTCTCATAGCTCAGCAAAGTCAGAAACAATTCAACGACCACAAACCTTCCCTATGTCACTGCCATCAAGCATGTGTGGCAACAGCAATCATACTGGCCTGCCCAAAGCCCGCGAAAACCAATCGCGCCCCATCGAGGAGAAACACCTCAAATTGAGAACGCTTATCTTTTTTCTTCTATGTAGACGTACAAGATTTGACATTGTCCAGATCACACTGAACCATTGACGCACTCCTAGAGCAACTGAGGATGACACAAAAAATGCCTGCATGTTAAAGTCAACCAAACTTACGAGTCTCAAATGTGACTCGTGGAAAAAGCTACTCAGACAGAAAACATGACCCATGGAAACAGCCACTCAGATGGGAAATGTACGAATATTCCCTTTTTCTGTCTTTTTTTTTTTTTTTTTTAATGCCAAATCCACCAGACCAACCTGCAGCACCACCGCAACCTGACTGAAATAACTTGTAGTTACCTTAGGCATTTCACTACTTATGTTTCCTCTTCCCCTGTACCAGTAGTCTAGTCAAATGGCCATAATGGCCATTACTCACTGTCTCAGAAAACCTGCGAACAAGCATCGATAACGCTGTAACAGCCATCACTTGCTGGCCTTAAAAGCCCATGCCCAAGCATTGATCAAGCTGTACAGTCATCCCTCACTGGCCTCAAAACCCCACGAACAAGCTCCAATGAAGCTGCACAGATAACTCAGGCCAGAAATGAACCAATAAAAAAAAAAAAAAAATTGAAAGGTATTCTTAACCAGTATGCCAGAACCAAACCCAATGGATCCTATACCAGGAATATTTCATCTAACCACATACCAGAGCCAGACCCTTCATATCCACACCCACAGCCCACAACATTTAATTTTTTTTTTTTACTCACCTCCTCATTCATACCACTTTCAACCCAAGGCCTACCTCAACACCAAGTACTCACTGGTCATCATGGACATAAACCTGCAATTAGCAAGTTCACGCCAAAATGTGATTACTTACCCAGCTACACTTGCCTAAACCCCTTAAGCCCCTCCCCACCCTTATCTCATTTCCTCCCAATCATCCTTCCCTCCATTTAATCCTTTTACCTCCCCCACCCACTTAACTCTCATTAATATATCAGCCTAACCCCCTTCTGAAGATGTCCCAGGACAACTTGGTTTGTTACCAAACCTCATTTATATTAAAATTGTAAGCAAAGTGATTGAACAGTTCCACATTCTAACAAATGTAAAAAATATATATAAAAAACATAAAAAGCAACAACATTCCCTCCTTTATCTATAAAAGTAGATATCTTAAAAATCACAATATGAGCATCTGAATACAACCATAATAAATGTTCATCAAAAGGGATGAGAGTAATAAATAAGTGTTCCCATTTGAAAATTAGAGTTTGGTAGAATGTAGTTTTAGCATAGGTTTTATTGATATGTTGTCATTCAAACCTGGAGGAGAGGAAACATTCAACCTAAACTGCCAGAGCAGATCCTTGAGCTTTAGTTTCATTTCCCATTCACCCCCCCAGGGGTTAATTTCAACCTTCTCTAGTAGAGGAGCAAATTTGAAATCCTTAAAAATAGTACAAACAGTACACATTATTGTGTGTTTAAAAAGAACATTACTGGGATTTCTTGTCCTAATGTCTTAATGGTGCTCATAAATTCGTTTCTTAAGTGGTCTCTCAGTTTTTCCAACATAGAAACCAGAACAAGTTGAACACTTTGCAATATACACTACACCCAAAGTCCCACAATTACCCTTTTGTACATGTATTTTGGTATTAAAGCCATTATCAAGACTTAATACTTCAGCCACCAAAATGTATGAGAATTCCTTACAAGAACCACATCTGCTTGCACCATTGTAATTATCTTTTTATTGTGCTGGGGCCCATGCCAGTATTCCTTTTTTCAAGTACAAAAATGTAAAACTTTTATAGCAGTCTTAAAAAGAAATCTAGGGTGGGACCCTTCTATTTCAAACAAATTTGGACTGTTTTTTTCAAAATGCTCCAGTTATTAGCCACATTTTTTTTAATCTGATAGGAACTTTTATTATATTGGATGACCAGTGCTGTTTCAAAGGTATGTTTGAAGCTGCTATTTGTGCATTGCAAGGCACAAAACTGACATGCTTGTTTGTAAAATCAAGACCCAAAAGAAGTTTGTATTTTTACCCCATTTCTGCAACACTTCTTCGGCAATATTAAGAGTGAGGTCCCAGGGATAACCTCTTTCCACAAACATAAAAATTAGTTTGTCAATTTCTTTTTCATTTCATTTAATGAGGAAGTCATCCTAGCCACTCTTATGCACTGTCCCTTGATCAAACTTTTCTTGGATTTATTTGGATGATATATTTATTTTATGGGATGGGCAGGAAGACAAAAGTGTGAACTTTATTGAATATCTAAATAAATTAACTGGCTTCTTTAGGTTTACATCCAATTTCAATATGAGTAAGATAAACTATTTAGACATTATGACTGGACCATCTGATAATGGTTGTATTTCATTCTTTCCTGTTGTAGTTAAAATGTTGGGATTATGTGTTCATTGCCTATTTCTGCTGCAATATGAGGGTATCTTTTTTGTGGTATTATGTCAGCCTGTGCCACACAAGCCAGCATCTGCCACACTGTGTATGATAAATGCACATACACTTTTGTTTTCCACAGGGCTGTATATTTCTCTGCATACATTTGCTACTTTTCTTCGTTATCCCTTGTGTGCACTCTGGTTACCATGCAGAACTTGTGCCATTTTCCTGTTCAGCAGTGACAAGGGCATACCCATCCACATCCCCCACCATTATTCCCCAGGCACCACACTGACATATCATGTGCAGTCATAGCCTCACCTCATGCTTTGTGCCTGTTGAATGGTGCACAGTGACGGTTATCCCACTACACAAGGGTGGAGGCACCACGGACCCCAGGAGCTAGCGCCCCATCAGCCAGATGAGTCCGGTCTTCAAGGCCATGCAATGTATCATCATACAACATATAAACAATTACATTTGTAATCCCCAAACCCTGGACCACAACCATGTTGGGTTTGTAAAATGCAGATCATGTCACCTAAACCTGATAGATGACATTGAAGCAGTCAACAGAACCATTGACAAGGGTAAGGTGGTTCATACAGCCTATGTTGATCCTGCCACGGCTTACACCACCCCACACTCTGGAAATATAGATAAACCCACTAAACAAGGTACAAATTGCTATGTCACAAGATGGGTTGCCAACAGGCTTACTGACAGAACACACACTGTGAAAGTAACAGACTCCATGTACGACTTTGGACCAGTGACGAGTGCAGTACCACAGGGTCCAGTCCTGTGTCTTGTCCTGTTTAGTATCTACTTGCCTGAAGTAAACTTTAACATGGAAGGTCTGTGGCTACAGAAGTTACCAGAGGACTGCAAACTAGGAGCCATAATTGTAAACACTAAAGATGTGGACATCTTACAAAAGGGCCTCACTGAGACAGATGGCTGTTGTCAAAGCCATGGGCTCTAGCTGAATGGCAAAAGGTGCATTGTCATCCCCTTTGTTAAAACCTCTGTAGCCAAAAACTACAACATAGGTGGTAGTATACATAACACTGAAAGTGTGACAAGGAACCTTGGGTCACAGGTGTACACTGGACACAAGTGTGATAATCACATCCCCACAGTAGTCAGGAAACCCTGCTATGTGGCACACCACATCACAAAATGTGTCTCATGCAGGATAGAAGAGGACATTGTTCCCCACTACTCATCACTCACTAGAACTATAATAGAGTACAACACCAGTTTTGCAATGTACCTCACAAGGCAACTCCAACAACTGTAAAGCCTGCAGCAATACCTCACAAAGAGCATTAATGGCCAGTAATACATGCCATACACAGACCATCTCAAAATGCTCCATCTGTACTCCCTTGCATATCACCTACTCAGATGTGTTAACTGCCTAACATACAAAGCTATGTCAAACGCAGAGCTGTTGGACATGCTCCACGTAAAACACTCACAATCCTTCTGACCTTCGGACCCAAAACCACGAGTGAAATACAAAAGGAAGGGGTGTACCCATTTACCATATGGATACCCACACTTTCAGGTTAGTGGCACAGCATGAGGCCTTGGAGACCATGCAAGTGCAAATAACATTGGGCAAAGCTGCTCATCAGATTGTAGCCTGCTACAGATCACCTACCTTGTCACAGGAACCTCACTTAGTATTCCTGAGAACAGTGGAAAATATAGAGGTCCTATCAAACACCATTATATGAGGTGATTACAACTACCCAAACAGTGAGTGGGAGAATTACTTGTGTACAATGTCTTTTGCCCAATGTTTCCTAGAGATTAAAAGCTCTAACACCCTGGAACAGCTGGTTACCATGCCCACTAGAGGTGACACCATACTGGACATGTTCATCACCAACATGGGGTACCAGTGTTCCACAACAGAGATAAAGCCCTTGCTGGTAATATCAAATCATAAAGTAATCACACTGGACATCCACATTCCTGCCCCCTCACCCAGTCAATGAAACCACCATGAAGACATTTTCAAAAGCAAACTGCACATGTCCCAAGACAAAAGTGGAAAGTTCAAAAGACCTCTTGCTGTAGGATAATGGTATACAATCTGCCAAATCAGTTACAAGTGAATCCTATGAGCATCTACAGGGATGCATGGATTGAGACATCACAAATAAAACCAAGATGCACTTCTCCAAAAATAAGAAAACAATCTGGTGGTAGTTGCCCATAAATAAGCTAGACAACAGAAGGAGGAAACTAACACCTGATAGAGCCAACTTCACTAAAGGAAGGGCATCACTGATTATTATGAGGAAGAAGCAGTGATCGCTCATAAAATAATTCAAGGACACTTTCAAAAGACAAATTGCCAAGGACTGTAAGAATGACAACCACAAAGCCTGCGGTAGCTATACCACACATGTAGGTATCAACTTCCAAATATGCTGACAGCTACTGACAAATTGCAAGGGATACACTGAACCAACTTTCATTGCCCACATCCTGGGGGACAAGTTCAGTGCAAATTTCCCCCCATCACTCCCAAAAGGGCCTGTGTCCATCACAGAAGGATGCAGAGCCCCAGACATCATGGACATGCAGGTAAGGACAGCCCTCTCCAAAGTCAAGAACACAGCATCAATGGGACTGGCTGGTGTCCCAGGCTGCGTCTTACACTAGGCCCAAAAGGAACCACACCCTCACCTACATTCACTGGCCAGACTCAATCGTACCACAGGGTATGTACCCAAAGAATGGCATACACCAACAGTCATCCTGCCCCACAAAGGGGGTGCCACAACAGAACCTGGAAACCATTTCCCTATATGTCTACTCAGCCTGGTCTACAAAGCTATTGAACAAATTGTCATGGAACCCATAAACAGTGATATTGGGGACCTCCAGACACTGGAGTCTACACAACCCAGCCTTATTAAAGGCAGACCCTGCCTCCTAAACATAGTTGACTTACTACAAACAGTTACCAAGGACATAGATGGAGGTGAAAGTAGTCCACACAGCCCACCTGGACCTCACTAAGGACTTTTTACACCATTCCCCACTCTGTCATCATTGACACGCTTACCAGCCTGAACATCAACAGCTATGTCACAGGATGTGTGGCCAAGTGGCTCACAGATCAAACACACATGTTTAGAGTTGCGGGTGCCATGTCCGACTCTAAGACAGTCACAAATGGCATCCCACAGGTCTTGGCCCTGGGACCTTACCTATTCAGTAGACACTGCTCAGAGGTACAGACAAGCATGGGAGGAGTATGGCTGAACAGGTTTGCAGATGACTGCTAACTGTGGTTCATAATCAACTCTATGGCTGACACACACATCCTCCAGAAGGGGCTTACAGAGACAGATACCTGGTGTCAAAACAATGCCCCAAGAAGAATGGCAAAGAATGCATAGTCATCCCCTTTGGCTAAAACAAAGTGCAAACAAATTATCACATAGGTGGTACTCCAGTATGTATGGAGAAAGTCATGAAGGCCCTGGGGACACAGTTATATAGTACACTCTTCTTTGATGATCACATGGCCAAAGTGTTTAGACATTCCTTCTATGTAACCCACCCAATGTCACTTAATGTAACCCACTTTGTCTAGTCTGATGATGTCACCAACCTGCAATTATACCTGTGGAAAGTAGAGCTCGCAATAATGTGTATAGCATGTTGTGTAAATGCTTATTTCTGTAGTATCATAAACCAGTTAGATAAGGGTTTGAATCCTGCACTTGACAAGTCTATGTGTGCGTGATCTCCTTGGAGAAGAGCAACCTTTTTGGAGAGTACTCATACACCTTAAGAGTGATATACTAATCTTTGTCAAGTCTGATGATGTCTCCATCCTTCAAATATACCTGTGGAAAAGCAAATTCACTGTAATGTGTATAGCGCGTCATGTAAATGCATACTCCTGTAGTATCATAAACCAGTTAGGTAGGGGTTGAAATCCTGCACTTGACAAGTGTGTGTGTTTGTTTGTGTGTAATCACCTTGAAGAGGCACAACCTTTTTGGAGAGTGCTCATACACCTTAAAAGTGATATACTAATCTATATCAGGTCTGATGATGTCAACATCCTTCAAATATACCTGTGGAAAAGAGAACTCAAAATAATGTGTATAGTGCGTCGTGTAAATGCGTATTCCTGTAGTATCAAAAACCAGCTAAATAGGGGTTTGAATCCTGCATTTGACAAGTGTGCATCTGTTTATGTGTGATCACCTTGGAGAGGAACAACCTTTTTGGAGAGTGCTCATACACCTTAAAAGTGGTATACTAATCTTTGTCAGGTCTGATGATGTCACCATCCTTCAAATATAGCTGTGGAAAAAAAACTCACAGTAATGTGTATAGCGCGTTGTGTAAATGTGTACTCCTGTAGTAAAATAAACCAGTTAGGGAGGGGTTTGAATTCTGCACTTGACAAGTGTGTGTGTCTGTTTGTGTGTGATCACCTTGGAGAAGAGCAACCTTTTTGGAGAGTGCTCATACACCTTAAAAGTGGTATACTAATCTTTGTCAGGACTGATGATGTCACCATCCTTCAAACATACCTGTGGAAATGAAACCTCATAGTAATGTGTATAGCACGTTGTATAAATGCGTACCTCTGTAGTATTATGAACCAGTTAGGTAGGGGGTTGAATATTGCACATGACACCTTTGTGTGTGTAATAACCTTGAAGAGGAAAAACCTTTTTGTAGAGTAGTAGAACACCTTACAAGTGGTATACTTATCTTTGTCAAGTCTGATGATGTCACGATCTTACAAATATACCTGTGGAAAAGAAGCATATCCATAATATGTATAGCACGCCGTGTTAATGCGTACTGCTCTAGTATCACAAAGTAGTTAGGTAGGTGTATGAATTCTGCACTCGGTCAGTGTGTGGGCTCTATGTGTGTGGCACTGTTGGTCAATGTGCAGTGGGTTTTTCTTTTACTACTGTATGACATGTCAGTATGCATTGCACATGTGAGGTAGCTGTGTGGCAAATACATATACGTACATGTTACCTCAATTATTGCATGTGTGGGAACCCTGCTTTCTCCAAGGACACAACTGTCATCTTTGCCAGACTGTGCTGCTGCTTCCCAGACCTTAGGTCACATCTGTATGCTTGTGACAAGGCCAGCCACTGCAGTGATCCCTGCCCTAGGTCATCTGTGTCACACACACTCATTATGGTTACTATTGAATTGTGTGAGTGAGGGTTTATGGCCGAGGTATACGTTAGACCGGTTTTAGCGCAGCAAAGTCTGTCAATGATGACTATTCATTATAGGTGTACAACAACCTTTGTGGATATGCATGCAAACCCCTTATTGCTTTTGTGATCCACCGAGGTATTTCAAAATACCTTAGGAAATGTGATTATCAAAGGAGAGATGATGTAACACTTGGTTGCATGTACACATCGGTACCTGTTCATCATGTTGGTGGCTACTACCTATGTGGTACTTTGGGGATACTATGTTCCGTAAAGGTGGATGACTATGCTTAGTTTGGATAATAGCTTTACAGCATGGGTTTGACAACAGTTATCTGTCTGTATGGTACCCTTGTGGAGGATGTGTGTGTCATCTGGAGAATGCATTATAGGCCATAGTATGCATTACCAGATGTGGACGGATATCATATCCCTACTGTGATTGCTTGTACCTAAGAGAGCTATATGCCAAACAGGAGTGGTCTCAGTAATGGGTGCAGGTGAATACCACTGGTTACTGGCATAGCATAATACCTGAAGGATGCAAATTTTGCTGTGTGTCCTACAGCTGTGTGTCAGTCATGAAGACATCATCTAATGATTGGTTATGGTCAGGCTGTTGAAGTTATGTATACTACCAGAATGCAGAACAATGACAGATAATAACAGTATCACCCACAGTACAGTGTCAAACCATGTCATACACACATGTGTAGTCAAGTTCCAAAATGTGTGTAGTACAATGCATACTGGCCACCAATAGAAACTATGCAGTGTTACTGTGTGATACAGGGCATGTCACCCTGCCCATGTGTCCACTATGCACGTACATGCAGACAGTGCACCTCCACCATGTTCACAGATGTACACCTGAAAATCTGTGCTACACACATCCCACACATACTGTCCACTCTCTAACACATGCTGCCAATACTACACACATCAGTCAAGTGGCACGTGCATGGACAATACACTATTTTAACTAACACTGGTGTATACAATACTACAATGACAATCATAGCTTTAATGCATCATGCCTGCTAAGCTACACCTTCAGGCATATCATTACACTCTACTGCTGACAACAAGGTAACATTGCTGTACTGCTATAAAGTCACTCTGTGCATCTGCTCCATGGTAGCCTGTTCCTGCATCAATGTTACAGATGACAGGAGGTGGCACAGGTTTCATCATATGCACAGGGTGTGTTGTTGATTTGCCAGAGGCCTACAGTGAGCCATCCACCTGACATGTATGTGTGTGTGTGTGTGTGTGTGTGTGTGTGTGTCTGTGTGTGTGTGTGTGTGTGTGTGTGTGTGTGTGTGTGTGTGTGTGTGTGTGTGTGTGTGTGTGTGTGTGTGTGTGTGTGTGTGTGTGAGGGGCAAGAGTACTGCTATGGGCCAATGTTGATGTAATGTGTGCTGGTATGTGTTAGCCCTATGTGTCTGGTTCCTGTGTGTGTGCGTCTGCATACGCACAGTTCCACCATGTGGCTGCCATATATGGGTATTTGTGGGACAGCCATAGACTGTACCTGCCAGGTTTTACAGATCACTGTCTCTGGCCATGGATACTGTACCTGTGCCTGGCAGGGGTGCTGCTGACACTATCAGGTATACTAAGCCAGACTGGGTACTATCCCCAGAGGTAGATGGATGTACACTGGACCCAGGTCCCTGCTGGGACTGTCCAGAGCCACGTGCATATGGTCTTCTAAGATGTTCTATTGACAGCCCACCCCCAACACTGCTGGGGCTGGTACTGGCACTACGGGAGTGGCTGTGACTTGGGGGACATCCGTGGTGACTGCCAGCTGCTGATGTTGCTGGCATACGTCCATGTCGATGACTCAACCATCCCGCACTGTCCTGACACATGGACATGACATTGCGGAGGACATGTAATGTCTCTCCCCAACATCTACCTGTGACCTCAGTGCAATGACGGATGGCACCTGCTAGGTCACGGATACTGTCAATTATGGTGGTATGTACCCTCTGTGCCCTTAGTCCCTGTCTGGTGTACCATTCCATATGTGCCTGTGCCTCCATGACAGCCTGGAACATGCGTGACATTGTCAGACCTGTGGCACGTCTGCCAGTAGCATGATGAGCAGCAGTGCTCCGGTGAGAACCCCTAGACATCTGCCTATGTGGTACCCTTCCAGACATCTGGGTATGGCTGCTGCGTTGGGATGCATGTGCCATGGATACCACACTGTCCTGGCCAATGCTGACTGTATGCTGTCCCTCAACTAAGGGCATTGGTGATGGATGTATTGGCAGTATGACTGTGTGCATGGATGGGGTGGACACTTGTGTATTGTAAATTGGCAGCCCAACAACAGACCCTGGCAAACATGCCTGTGCCTCAACACATCTATCATCATCATCACTATTTTGCTCAGTGACATTGGTTTCCCCGCTGCATTGAACCAGCCCAAAGTCAGCACCTGTGAGAGGAAGACAGGAAACACACTTTACGACCTGTAAATGATGTCGGCACACATGAACACATGCACACATGAACACATGCACACATGAACACATGAAAACATGCACACATGCACACATGAACACGAACACATGCACACATGCACACATGAACACGTGAACACATGCACACATGCACACATGAACACATGCACACATGGACGCATGAACACATGCACACAATATCACATGCACACATGAACACATGCACACATGCACACATGAACACATGAACACATGAACACATGCACACATGCACACATGAACACATGAACACATGCACACATGAACACATGAACACATGCACACATGCACACATGAACACATGCACACATGAACACATGAACACATGCACACATGCACACATGAACACATGCACACATGAACACATGAATACATGCACACATGCACACATGAACACATGCACACATGAACACATGAACACATGCACACATGCACACATGAACACATGCACACATGAACACATGAACACATGCACACATGCACGCATAAACACATGCACACATGAACACATGAACACATGCACACATGAACACATGAACACATGCACACATGCACACATGAACACATGCACACATGAACACATGAACACATGTACACATGCAACACATGCACACATGAACACATGCACACATGAACACATGCACACATGAACACATGCACACATGCACACAAATGCACTCCTCACTAAAACAGACACACACACACACACACACACACACACACACACACACACACACACACACACACACACACACACACACACACACCACCAGCAATCCAGAACATACTCAATAGCGGGTGATGGTGGGGTACATTATCACAAGGCAAACAGTTATATCACATGTGTCAGCATGCAGGACATGTGTTGTTCAACAGCATGCAGTGCGGGTGTAGACAGCCCTTGATAATAACAGTATACATGGCTTTGATGCATGTGTGTTGTTGTTCAATGATCGGCCTCACCCTGGAACGCAATGTGTACATGGACACAACATTGCTGTGTATTGTATGTGTTTTAGGCATTTACCCACATTACTGGGATGTGCATTGTCTCACAGCAAACATGCACAGCATGCATTATGCGTAGGTGTGATATGTGTACATGGCCTACACCTCACCTATGACATGCACATATAATTAGCAATTTTAAATGTAGAACACACTCACCAGCATGGGTTCGCTGCCTTTATGCCACACCAGAGGGACCTACAAGGATATGAGACAGTTTGTCAGTGGCACCAACTGTGGCACTGCTACTGTGTGTTTGCAATGTTACAGTAGTACAATAGCTGACAGTCACAGGCCTACAGATCATGTTCCTAATTATTAGTATTGCACAACACTAGACACCACATCTTCTAACTACACAGTACACATCTCACATAAGCATGCTATAACAATAGATGTATCAGTAGTCTACAGCTATGCCATGTTACCTGCACGCTCCATGTCAACTTGCTGTGTGGCTCCGGCCACCATGATGATACATGTTAGTTGTTGTTGTTGTTGTTGTTTTTGTCCAGGAGTCACCTGGCTCAGGAGCAGATCCTCCACTCTGGTTAGGGGGGGATGGATGGCTACCCCACCACCTGTGGTAAGCTGTTGTCCATGCATATCAGATGCATGCTGCCGGACATGTCTAATTAAATCACTGCAGTGATGGCGTACCTGCTCATATGTCCAGTTATGCATGCCTATGTCATTTACCCTGCAGACAAGATCTTGCCACAGTGCAGTCTGCTCATGCAGATCCTGGCTGGTTCTGGAGAACAGCAGGGCATAGTGCTGCACCAGGCTTGTTGTTATTATTTCCTCCTCTGCCGGATTATAGCTGGGGTTATGATGGTGGGACATGGCCCTTGAAGACAATGAAACAATATGTGTGAGCAAGGCATGTGGCACACTTAACATTCTAAAGTACAGATATCAATAAACTGCCATACATAGCAACCTATTGGCTGTCACACGATACACACTTTCAATACCACATATCAGTGCTCAGCCCACAACTGTCTGACAGTAACTGGCACACCCTATATATCGAACCATGTTTTGCACAGCAACAAAGATAAACCAGTATGTAAGACTATAAATAGTACATGGCACACTGTATGTGACACAATGCACCAGCTAGCCACAGGAGGTATATATCAAGCTAATGCTTCAAGAAATAGGTAATCCATTGCAATGATCGTACAGCCCAGTTACAGTATTACCAGTATACCACACTAGTTGTTGATGGCAAACCCCTACCTAACAAATGTGCACATTCGTTAATATAGGTGACATACTGCTGTACTACACTATACATGTTGCTAGATACGCACCTATATCATGTAACACACATATGACCGAAGCCATGGTACAGGCATACCCACACACACATCAGACATACATACCAGACACAAAGGTATGGCAACCCAGATGTCCTTTACCTGTGTACCATACAGTACTGTGTGTCAGTAGTTACGAAAACTTATGCCTGAGGTATGTAATCTATGAGGACTACAGGGAACACACATAACAGTGGTTCCAAGAAATGTGGACATACACCATACTGTGCTGTTTAGGCATACAGCTTCAGGTAGTACTACAGTTCATACAGGAGTTGTATTCACCAGCAGTAACACTCAATAAGCATACATGTACTGCTTTAGCCTACAATGGGACACCCCAGTCGACACCAAGGGACTATGACAGACCGTATGGTGTACTTATTTTTCCGCCTAGCAATTGCATACACATCTTTTGCTGGGATCATAGCTAGGACACATAATACCATGACAGAAACAGTTTCCCAGTAAGCTATCACACATATACAGAACTGACACATTCACCAACACATTCACCAACACATTCAGCATCACATTGAGTCAACCTCACATAGCAATTATTGCAACAAGTACATGAGGGTGTGTATTGCTTCATAGGTAGGTAATAGGCTATTGGCCCTAGGGCCTATAGAGGTCTAGCCATATGCTACCCTGGCCTTTGACTCACAGGTAATTACGTTTCATGTGGCCCTGACAAGCAGAGCCACAGAGGTGATACCAGGGATGTATTTCCTATATCCTATACAATCATCAGGATTATTTTTGACAACTGCTATTTAGGAGCTTTGTTTGCTATTGATAGGTGGTTTATTCCAGAGTATGGGATGTCTCTGAGATACGAATCTATCCCTCCAGCATGTGCTGTTTATTGAGGTCACAAGGTTTATGTTCCCTAGAGCATGTAGCTCGTAGGGATTGTTTTCTGTTTAGTTGGAGCATGTCCAACAGCTGTGGGTTTGACATAGCTTAGTATGTTAGGCAGAGGTCACCTCTGGGTAGGCGGTATGCGACACAGTCTATCTGTGTGTTTGTGAGATGGTCTGCATAGGGCATCTGTTTGAGGCCGGTATTACTCTTTGTAAGGTATGTCTGTGTCATTTCCAGTTGTTGTAGATGTCTTGTGAGGTACATACCACATGGGTCATTGTACTCTATAATGGGCTTTATGTGTGATGAGTAGAGGGGAACACTGACCTATATTTCCCTGGATGACACACCTTTTGTGATGACGTGTGCCACGTAGACAGATGACATGACTAGTGTGGCACTGTGATTATCAGAGGGGAGACTAGTGTCCACTTGTGTCCCATGGTCTTCTCATCACATCTTTGGTGTTTAGTAGACTACCACCTATGTGTTGGTTAATGGGTACAGAGTTTTTGCAAGAAGGGATGCCAATGCAGTGTCAACATTGAACTTGAGTCCATGGCTTTGTCACCAGGCATCTGTTGCAGTAAATATGTCCCTGTCTCTCCTCCTCTCTCTCTCTCTCTCTCTCTATATATATATATATATATATATATATACATACACACACACACACACATATATATATATATATATATATATATATATATATATATATATATATATATATATATATATATATATATATATATATATATATATATATATATATATATATATATATATATATATATATATATATATATATATATACACATACATACAAACATTCATTGTTGTACATATAGATATACATATAGGCACATATACAGTCCACCTTTCATGGTGGGGATATCACTTATGTGAAGGTTGTGAGGTATACAGTTATGTCATAATATTGCACAGTGTTGTGCGGAATGCATTGAATGTGTTCTCAGCCCATGTAGCTTTAGCAGGCCTCACTGGCTGCAACCCTGCAAACCTGATGAATCATACCCACAGCATTTAACCACCACATATCATATACCAGCACTGTATGCTGTCTTGTTTGCCACACACTGCAACCAACATAGAAATATGCACATAACCTTCAACAACATGTATATGTCCACCCTTCACAAAGAGTTGCAGTATGTCCCTTGCTCTATGCACATGTACAGATGCTAATATATCTGACACTGACAGATCTCTCCATATGTGTGTGCCATACACACACAAGGTCCACACTGTTGTATGTCTGTGTACCTCACGGCTGACCTGCTGGTCCTTGCTGCAACATGAACAGGTGTCACATGTGAGCACACAGTAATGTTAAAGGGTGTATATATAGCTGCAAATGCTAGATTAGCATACTAGTCTGCTACAGCTGTTGCCAATGCTAAGCTACACATTAATATGACTATCATGCATTTGTTACTCTGTCACATCCATGTTTATGTAACTGTATATGCTACACCCCCAAACAGACATTGTACACAATACTGTACAGAACACAGGTAACATGGATCAGACGTTTGACATTTAATGCTGAACTACATATGTCACAGTCATATTCCACTGCACACAGCTACACACCGATTTCTCCATGCTAATAGTTATGCAGGTCATCTGTGCATAGATAAGTACTGCTGCCACATATGGATGATTCAAACTATGTAGAGTACTCATCATAAACATCTACTACATGCCAGTAAATACGTAGCTGTTACATACCTTTCCTTTGTATGTGTTCGTATCTTTTGTTTCCGTGTGTTTACTGATAGATGTATTTAATATATCTC
Organism: Protopterus annectens; assembly: GCF_019279795.1. Taxonomy (NCBI): domain Eukaryota; kingdom Metazoa; phylum Chordata; order Ceratodontiformes; family Protopteridae; genus Protopterus; species Protopterus annectens. The sequence goes on from NC_056731.1 coordinate 1,301,497,812, forward strand.
AGTAATGTTTTTAGATATATTTCTCTTTTTTCAGTAATTTTTTTTCAATATATTACTTATTTTTCAATATATTCTTTTTTTTACAATATATTTTTTCAATATATTTTTCTTCATATATTTTTTTTTCAATATATATCTTATTTTCAATATATTTGTTAGTTTTATATATATATATATATATATATATATATATATATATATATATATATTTTTTTTTTTCAAATATATATTTTTTCAGTATATTTCTTTTTGTCTATATATTTTTTTCAATATATTCTTTGCTTCTTTCTTTTTTTCTTTCAATATATGACTTCTTCTTTCGATATATATATATATATTTTTTATTCTGCAGCTGTTGTCTGCATCTGTGTCTCCCTCTCTCTCTCTTGCTCTCTCTCTCTCTCTCCCTCTGTAGCTGCAATGAAATGATTGCATGTGTGGACAGCAAGTACAGCCTGCTTTTATGGCTATCTGCTCATGTGATGGCCTCTACACCAATTGGTGGCCACCATTTGGCAATTGCATGCAGCCTGCTGTGTGGTACTTGCAGTACTCAGTGTCATAGCAATCCAGTGCTATAAATTGCTAAGTCAGGTAGGCATAACCCTTTCAGGTTTCTAAAGTGGGGACCATGCTTGTTTGCTGTGGACACTGTTGTGTAAGTCAGAAGGTTGGTATAGTTCTTATAACTGATGCTGGGGGTGTAGCCAGTGATTTGAATGTTGTACTTAGACCTGAATGTTGCCACTTCCAGTACACAGTTGACAGTGTAGATTTGTACTCACCGCTACAAATGCTAACACAAGATACATGGGAGTATGTAGTTTATTTTCTACTTATACAATTTGCTACCATACATACGTAGGTATTGAGATGTTTTCATGTGGCACATGAACTGTTTGTGAACTGCTATACTGTGGATATTAATGTACTCACTTCTGCACAGTTTGTGTTTCTTTTTATTGACATTAGCACAGGATGCTCATGAAAACTGAGTATGCCTACCTACATCCTTGCTGGACCTTGAACACACAGGTATTTTGTACATTTGGGTGGGGATTGTCCTGATATGATACTGTGTGGGGGTTGTAAAGTGCTGCTGTAACATTATTTACTGCTAGAATGTCTGGTTCTGTTATAACAGTCATGTAATGCAATTCCACAACAACTGCTGGTAAAGTTCCACAGAACAGGTTTTGTGTTATGGAATTCCTATCTTTCCTTTATATTCACTCATTCTGATGCATGATATATATATTTCAGCAACAACCTGCTGTATATCTACTGTGCCTTAGTGGTACTTCATGCAGTCTAGTGTGTCCAAGGTCCGGGGTACGAGACTGACAGAAGCATTTTATTTTGCTGCTGAGCAGAACAAGGGCCCTGACATACAGAGTGACTAAGGCCCTTTTAAGCAGTTGTAAGCAGGTTTGCGCGATGCTTAGCAATACTTAGCTAAGCGCACACAGGCACACACTCGCGCAAACCCACTAACTACTGCTTAAAAGTGCTTACTCCCGCTAACCCCATGCTCATTTCTTTGAAAGAAAACAAAATGGGGAGATAGGAAAGTGGTGAAAAAGGGGCACAAAGAGGGAAAGACAGTAGGGAAAACAGTTCGGGGTGTGCAGGATGGGTGTAGGGAAGGTCCATAGCTGCCCATTTCTTTAACAGCAACAGCTGTGCATATACTAATAATTTGGATGTAAATTTGAAACTTTCCACCCTGAGAGAGGGGTGAGGACAACAAAGTATGTTGTAATGCCAATTAAATTTCAGTTTATGTGTCCAGCGGACATGTGTGCAAAATGGGCAGCTATGTATGGGGCATAATTTTTTGTGGGAGCAGATTGCCCATTTTTTTTTTCAGGTGAGAGTGGAATGTGGGGTAGCGGAAGTAGGTATATTTGGGAAGGTAGGTTGGGGAGATAAACAGACAAGACAAACAAGACACATACAGGGGTGGAATATGACACATGGGTGGGTGAACACCATTGACGGGGAAGGGTGTTTGGAAATCGCAAGCCCATGAGCCCACAGATGGCAACAGTGGAACTGAGATCCCCACCCATGGGCAGTCACCACTGCACCTTCACAGTCCGGAGGGTGGCTGTGCTGGGGGCTGCATAGGAGGGGCAGGCTCACCCGTGAGTCGTGCCACTCTTGCCTCAAGCTGGCATAGAGGATCAGCGACTGAACGCTTTATCTCCCTATGCACCACAGCCTGGACCATTCCGAGGGTGATAGGTGGCCATCCTCTGGCCATGCTTGCATGGGTGGATGAGCCCCATCCCCTGCAGTGCTTCCACCCGAAGGTGGCACAGGACCAATGGATAAGGAGGTCCCGGGCTGGGCACCGGACCTGCTGGTGCCAGGTGCCATCACCAGCTGAGGTGGGACAGGTGGGTCCGCTGGGACTGGCCTTCCCATACGTTCTATGTTTAGGAGGATTTAATGACAATATGGGTTAGTAATAGCCAACAGCATTCCAATTTAGTTGTAAGAGCATACAGTAGTATTCCCATTAACTCAACACAGCAGAGTTCCAACAGTTGAACAGCAAGCATAACACATGCATATATAGAACAACAGTGGACATTCCAACAGCATGCAAGATTGATTGGTGGCAACAGGCCACCAAGATTGTGGTATGTGAACAGGGCACATGCATCAAAGTAAATGCAGATATTTATAAACCAATAGGACATGTGTCCCAACAAATGTTATGAGATTAGACATACCCATTGAGGTGTGGAATTGCATTGTTTAGGCACATACAGTAGGGTGTAAAGAGATACCTCCATTAAGAACTTATATATACTTGTAGTTTACACTACATTCCTATTGACTGCAGTTATATATCCCCTACATGTATTATTACACTGGGCAATGTCTGTTAAATTGTAAAATGGGTTCTGCTAGTTCTTGATATACTTGACCTGTATCTGACATACAAACTGTCCTGGATGCAGATGTTACTGCCCCTTTAAATATCTACATGTTTGTATGTGTTCAGGTGACATTATCAGGTATATGTTGACAGCCCCCTACATTTCTAGCAGCACATTGACATTTCTGGGGAACAGAATAACTCATGTGCCAGATTAACCTGTACATGCCGGCCATGAACCGACAGTTGAGGACTGTATATATGCTTAACAGCTACTGGCACTCCCTTCATCCACTTTATCTGGGCCTACCCATGTGTGGGGTGATTGCGCTTATTACAACAGTACTATTTCTATAATGCAAGGTTACAACAACATATCGAAGAAAGTGATACAGACACACTCCAGGAATTATACCTTTATTAATTACATTACACACTTTTCTAGTGGCTCTCTCATTTATTTGATATATAAGTGCATGCAGAGGTCTTTTATTCAAGACATATTATACCTTTATTAATGGGTTACAACACCTTTTCATGCTGTCTCACTTATTTTATATAACAGTACATGCAGAGAAGTTATTCAACACTCATTATACCTTTATTAATGGGTTACAACACTCTTTTTCAGGCTCTCTCACTTCTTTTATATGACAACACATGCAGAATAATTACTAACATGCCTGGTGGCACAGCCTTAGCAGCCTATCTGCATAGGATTGCTGATTCGCAGCACGGACACCTGCAGCTGTGAAGTAAATGAAGGGATATTGAGACATACCTATCCATAACATGGACTACTATAGCAATTCTTACATACTTCATTCCATGGCTACATACTCAGTAGTGGGGCATTTTCCATTTGACGGGCCTCCTGTATCCACTGGTTCAGTCGGTCCTCCTTGCATCTCTTCAGGTCTGAGAAGTGGTGTCTGACCTGCTCACCAGTCCGAAGGACATCTGTGGCACTGGTGAGATCATGTGCTAGATGGTTCCAGGCTTCCGCTTTGTACTCAGTGCCCTGAAACTGGCCCTGCAGGAGTCTTGCATCATGATGATGGACAAGGAACCAAAACCATTACTTTTGACTCCTCAATGCCCCACCTTTGTGCTTGAAAATGAGAGCCCTCTCCAACACTGGCCATACTGTCTGCAGATGGGAGCTACAACCAGTTATGGCAATTATTCCTGCCTATGAAGCTTAAATATGCCTCATTTCCCACACTTATTTGTGATTGGCTGGTTTTGAAAATTTTCAGCTAAGAGCAGACCTGCTTAGCAATGGGTAAACTTCCATTGATATATATGAGTGTGTTGGAAATGCATCCATATTTAAAGCTGTCATGGTGTAGTGGTTTAGTACTGTGATTATGGTGCACAGTATCCCGGGTTTGAGGCCTGTCATTGTTTTTTATTTTACTACTGGCCAGACCAGCTTGGAGGTGTGGCTGTGTTTAGCTGACTTTGCTCAACTTTGCCCAACATTGCTCTATGCTTCCCGACGTTGCCCAACGTTGCACTAGTTAGTGCGGTGCCAGCTCCGCGCGAACATGTTTTGTTTGCGCTAGTTGGCACGATGCGCAGCTCCGTGCAAAATTATTGGGCTAGTTAAAGCAGTGCTAAGCTATGAGCAATTGTACTTAACTGTGCTTAATACTAGTAAACTTTGCTTAGTAGTGCTTCACATTGCTTGAGATACGTTACTTATGCATTTATCAGTATGCATGACCATTCCACATTCTTATATATATATATTAAATATCATTCACTACCACATAGGCCATTTCAATGCATTTTACTGAGATTTAAAAGATAAATGTCAGGAATTCTATTTATGCACACATTTCCAACAGAAAATAGGTAGGGGAGTGCCGGGACTCGAACCGGGAATGCCTCCTCTTTGTGTGAGGGCTCTACCACTATGCTATTGCTATTTGGCTTAATTTGCATATAAATAGTTTATTATCCTCTTCGATGTCTACACTGCTACCTGTAGCTAAGCAATGGGCAAACCCTCACATACACGCACAAATACGGGCAGCTATATCATGAATAATAAAAAAAAAGGAACCTTTGCATTTTAAACTTGTACAGGGATTTAGAATGTGGGGGAGTGTAGTGTTGGGTATGTGGACATTTGAGCGGACCCGCTCATTTCAGTTGACATTTCAGTTTAGGCACTTGCAGGGGCGTGGATATTTGGACTGCTCGGCAGTCTGACACGCCTCCTGCAGCCGTGCATGCTCCTTGTAAGCCTTAGAGTTGAGTCAGCACGCCCTCATGAATATGCATGACGCGCTGACATCATACTCTTACACTGCAGTTTCCGTGTAAGACTTAGTTAGTCTTACACAGAGGATTAGTGAATCCCGGCCAAAATCTTAGATTTGCATGTTCAATTCTTGCAATATGAATGGGATTTTATCATGAGCATTGAGGTACAGACTGACATGATGGATAAAAATAAGGCTTGTATAAACATGGAAAAAACAGAATACATGCACAAAACAAACATTAAGGCTGGAGTGTAAATTTGGAGAAAGGGAAATGATTTATTTTACCCTAAATGTTTTAGAAGCAGCTGTTATACATCATAAAAAAAAGGAGGTAGGTAGGAATGAGGGAAGTGGGTTGTGAGATGCATAACTAGTCATATAAGGAATTATATCTGTTTCAGAGGAAATATGGTAGAAGAAGAGAATTTTATGAATATAAATTGGAACAGTAGACATGCAAGAATGCAGAAATAAAAGTTGGAAGAAAATGATTCATTTGTGGAAGTGGAAGGATAAAGAGATAAAGAAATCTAGATGGCATGGCCTTTTGTGAAAGAGGCTGAGCGGTGGATAAATTGCTGACTTTTATTTAATGGTATGTGTTTATGAGTCTATAACTTAATAATAGATAGTATAATTTGGCCAGATAAAACTAGATGCAAATGCTTACTTGGCAAATAATGAATGACGGAGAGTGCAACAGATATATCTTTGCACAGGTAAGTGGATTACCATTACATATATGACTATATGCAGTTCCTTAGTCTCAGGTGCAGAAAGGGAATGGAGAAGAATATTTTTTTAGGATCGGAAATTTCAGAATGGTACCAGTAATTTGATATCAGTATATGTTATTGATTGAAATGCGGTATAGAACTCCAAGGCAATTGGATTTGAAAGAAATACAAAGGATGTGAAATGAAGGAGATGTGCCAGATAGAGAACACAGGTACACTCACAGGTTTTGGGAATGTTGTGAGATACCTTTGGTGTGGCAGAAATGCTTCTGGAAACAGAAGAAAAAATGAGAGGTAAGTGCTCAGGAGATGAAAGTTTGTACTGTTAGGAATGGGGGCCATACAACTGTTGTGGAAGGAGTTTGAGAAGATACAATTACTCTGCCATGGTGGCTGAGTGAGAAGTATAATTGTGAAAGGATGGAAAGGTTAGGCTAGGTGGCAATATAGTATGAATTGATGAAATAACATTAAGAACCTAAAGAAGAGAGATGGCAGTCCATTTAGACAGGAAACAGAAAGAAAGAAAGAGAAAGAGTAAAGTGGGGTAGAGTGAGGGAGAGAAATGTTGGAACTAAAACCATTTACTGGATGACAAGGGGAGAGAGAAGCATAGGTATTTGAAAACATAAGAAAAAAACAAGGAAGGCGTGAAATAACATGCAAATATTGAACATAATAGAATTTAGGATAGAATGACGCGAAATATAATATGCTTTTGCATTTGAAGGGAAAATTATGGGAAGATTGTGTATAGCTATATGGATATAGGCTGTTATTGTTAAGTAATTAGCATTACTGTGGGCATTTTTTTGCATTAAGGTTATTATGTTCATTGATTTTCAATAAAAGTGGTCTCATAAATGCAATATATATGATAAATGCTATGATCATTATTCATAGGTCATGTTACAGCGGTACTAGAGATGAGCCTTTTTAAACTATATGTTTCATTAGTCAATTTAAATGAAGGGAAAGTAACATTCATGCTAAGAGGTACGAAGGCAGGATGGTCATTGGAAGAGAGGGTCATGACAAGGTACAAAGGCAGGATGGTCAACGGAAGAAAGGGTTATGATGAGGTATGAAGGCAGGATGATCAATGGAAGATTGGGTCATTATGATCAAGTAGTGCTGAGACAAACTCTATCATTCACGTATCACACAAAGGAACTAGGCAGACTGCAGTGAATGCTATCAGAAGTTGACAGAAGGAAGCATAAAGAGCAGGAAACATTTTATAATGTTCTAGCCGTTTGCACAGATGGTTAACACTATGAGCTATAGTTCCTGTGCTCCAAGGTTTGACTCCCTCAACCCTCATTTGCCTGCTCTCATCCATAAAACCGTACTTACTACTACTGGTATTCTTTTAGCAAAGCTGCATATTCCACCAAAGAATTAATTTATGATACTGCTCCTATTTCTACATAATCTTCACAGATTTATTTTCTCATGAATAAATGCATTGAATAGGCTGGTCCCATCCACTCAAAGAATTATTATAATAAACTGAAAAGCAGGTCTGTATTATGGATAGTTCATATAAATCAAATCAACAGCACAAGAAAAGCCTTAAGATTCTTTACAGAGTATCCTCTCTTCCTCACTATAGACATGATGTGAAAGCATTAACCATGAACCTTATGTAACCCATCAGAGATCACAAAGTTAAAGCTAATTACGAACTTAGAGTAACCACTAATAAAAAATACAAGCACACAACCTTTTCAGCTGCATTAAGAGACTCAGAATCCATAGCCAGTTTTGCTTTAAACTTATATCCAATAATATATCCCAGTCCAGCTCGGAAATCATAACTAATATCCTTGGACACAAATGTAGCTTCATCTTCACCATCCCACACATCACACTACCAGAAATTTATTCCCTTACTGTCTTGCCTGAAATAACAGAAGACCATCATACCAGCACTATTCAAAATCAGAGACAACAGCCTTATGTTCTTAACAATATTCCATGTTATCTGCTTGCAAGAATAAAGTACCAGCTATCCCAGCTCCTTCTAACTCTTTATTCTTACTCTGTTCCCATAGCATGTACCTGAAGCTTGGGGAACTGACACCTCCAAGTGTTCTACAAGGGTGCTCATATGGCAGACCTAAATTACTACAGGCTTATTGGTCTTCCTAGCATTATTTATAAAGCTATGGAACACAGTTTTGCTGTATTAATTAGCAACTATACAGGTGACCTTGAAAGCCTCAGCCCTTGTCAATTTTAAATTGCTAAAGGCATGTTATGTCAACTCAGTGTAATCAAGTTCTTTAACAAAGTCACAAAAGTTTCAGTGAAGGGCTAGAGTGACCTTACTGCCTAGACTGACCTTGCCATTGCCTTTAACACTACTCATTGTATGGCTATTTTAGACAACTTTCTGTCTTATTGTTAATCCTTATGCTGTCTGATCCAGTAGTAAATTGTCATTTTGCTTCTTTGATTGGCAAGCAATGGCCCTATAGTTTTATTAGCTCTTATAATTCTAATGTTGCTCTCCGAGTCAAAATTTATCAAGGCCTGTTTTTTTCTGGACAAGCACACACACACACACACACACACACACACACACACACACAGAGAAAAATAACTAATGTAGTACTGAAAGTGAGCTATTAAGTGCTTTTTTTCTTGGTTTAAATCCTTATACTAATTTTAAAAGTGCAATGTGAAATGGGAAGAAGCTCAGACTCCTGCATTCTGGAATGAAAACAGTGCCTTCTTCTGATATTGGTATATCAGTCTTAAGGCATTATCAGACTCGACTTTTTAAGCACAACATAATCATATCGATAAGGCTTAATAAAAAAAAAAAAAAAAAAAAAAAAAGAAGAAGAAACAGAACTGCTAATATCAGCTAGCAACTGGACTCTAAAGAAAGTAATGCATGCTGCAGTAGGAAAGTAAAGCAAAGCAACAGAAGAAACAGGCACAGGAAATCAGAAGAAAATTATATTAGAATTGAAGAGGAAGAAACATAAGCAATCACATACAACACATTTTCCAATATTAAAATCAGTACGTAAGAAAAGCCATAGCTTAAATTGTAATCATATGATCCTTAGCAACCAGTCAGTTTAACTTGGATGTCATGCATTCATGAGAACAGCAATAATTAAATGATACAAGGACCATACTATATTGTATTGTATTGTGAGTAAATATTAAAGAAGGACAGGAAGATATGATTTTAGATGCAGTCAGCTAAAATCTGAAACAATTGTCTCTTCAATTTCTGTTAGAATATAATGTGTATCATTTCAAATTCTATATTCATGCATGTACTTATTTAAATTTTAAAACAGGTTTTAAACTGGCGCATGTATTTAACCCTGTATGTTTAGCAACTTGAAGCAGCATGATACAGTTTTATTCCTGCATTTCCAACAAGATGATTAATTTACCCCCTTTTGGATTTTCGGGAACCACTTGAAGTACTCTAAATCTAACGTATTGGTCAGTATTTCATGAAATGTGATTGGCTAGGGCATTTTGTAAGACCTTGCATCTTATAGCTGAATAATGCTCTGCTCTTCTGTCATGTAAACATCTAACTGGATTGCCCACACAGTATGCTGTGCAGAGGGAGCATGTTGTAAGATATACTACCACCTTAATATGATAAGAGGCATAACATTTAATATTAAAGACCTTGCCTGTGTGTGGATGTTTATATTCAGGAACTCCACTTACATGCTTACAAAACAAAGTCATAGCATGGCTGACTTCCATTTATTTTATGTAGGATTAACTTTAATCACCAATGTTTTTCCTTATAAGAAATCTACACATTCAGATTCAGAAACGGGTCCCTCAGTAATAAACCTACCAATATCATTATTATTGGTAAGACTTAGTGATCTCCTGTAATGTGTCAGCAATTTGCTGAAAACATGTTATATGTTATTCAATATCACAAGCTGTTGTTAGTTCTACCATCATTATATATTGATGGCTCTAACATTGTCTCTAAAAAATAAGAATTCCCTTTATTCTGAGAAAATGGTCTTGGTACCAATAATAAACATCACACTCCAGTTTATTCAAAACAGATACAAATAAGTTAGTGAGTTCATCTTTAAGTTATTACACTAGACAAAGACTTCATCCAGATTTTATTATTGGTACCAAGACCATTTTTATGCATTTAAGTCTTATTTTGTAGCATCTATTTTACAAAAGAACTTAGAAACATGGCTGTTTTACGAGTCTCTTTTTATTTGACCTAGAGGATACTATCTCTGGTTTAAGAACTTCTAATTTATCTAAACAGTATCCACTCTAAAGAATTGTTTGCACAGTGTCATCAATTTCATTAATTAAGGTATCAGCTGATAAAGTAATGTGACTTACCCTGTATATAACTGCCCATATGCAATGCTATTAAATATAAATGTGGGGTGCATACTTGCACTGTGAAGGACATTTTTCTTATGAACAGCTTTCATATAAATAGAAGTTAACAGCATATTACCAAACTGTTTTATTGTGACATCTAAGAAATGAATAACTTCCTCTGTGTGGTTTACATTCAACATTATGAAGTTTTTATGGTTGCTAATCGCATTCATGAAAAAAATCAAGGTTTTCTACTGTATCATTCCAGATCAAAAAGGTGTCATCTACAAACCATTTACAAAATAAAATGTTAGTAAAATGTGGATTGTAGACATCATAGCTAGTATTTTATTTTTCTGAACAGACAATGTTATATTAGCATTGATAAGCACTGCAAGTCTACCTTTTGCATTCCTGCAGACTGATGTTATATCACATTAATAGATATGAAAACATTATTATGTACTAAATGAAGAAGTACACAAATTTTCTCAATTTTCATTGCCAAATGTTCACTGCACATACATAGAAAATATCTAAAAGCTATAATTCCTATTCCATTTGATATAAATGTGAACATTGAAAAAATGTCCAGCATAACTAGTAATAACCTGTTTCTATTGCAGCTATTATACCAGTCATAAAACTGCGATAAGAAATCTTTTATATCTCTTAAAATAGATCAGACGTTAACAATGGTAGCTCCTATGTCAGGAAAGGCTACATAGACTCAATATGAAATAAGATCACTAAAAGTCAGAGAAAGTGATCATCAGATATCCAGACAAAGTCGAAGTGTGCACTGTTAATCCATGAGCTAATGAAAGCAGTTCCACAGTCAGAGCTTAGTGTTGGTTACTCATTAGATATTAACTATGAAGGAAAGGTCATTCAATTCCAATAACATGGGAAAAGCAGCAATAGTCTGCCACCAATTTACCCGTGATGTAGGAAAATGATAAATGTGTGTTATAACTGCTGTACAATTGCTCCATAGATGATAAAAAGATTACAAATTTAGTATGGAGCATACAGGTGACTGAGAGCAAGCAGTCCGAGTATATAACTTAAGGAAGAAAAGGATTATTTAAAGGCACTGGTTAATGAAAACAATCATCTCAGGATAGAGGTACAGACAATTTATTTTAGAAAGGGAAGGTACAGGCATATAATTCTCTTTCTGGACAAAGAGCTTATTATCAGATAGATTAGGATGAACCCAGGACAGCTTGAAAGTGAGATTGGTGGAGTGGTGGGTACAGGCAGCATGAAAGCTAACTGCTGTACTCTGCATGGTAGCAGGAGGAGAGCATTTTGCTACCAGCAACCATCTTCTGTTAGTATGTTCGTATAAGTACTGTGTCCTTATGGCAACACACTCTCCTCACCTTCATTGCATTCAGAAGTCCTAAAGTGTTTCTGAATTTTATTTAAATTTTATAATAAATGATGGAATAATGCTTAAACATGATGTTTAAATGCAAATGGGCCTGCTAATGCTTAAAACCATTGTGAAAATAATACAATAAGCAAGCCATCTGTGATGTTATAATAAAACAATCAGTGTTATATTTTGGTAT